>NC_070580.1:33683783-33708783 GCF_027409825.1 Scomber japonicus | reverse complement strand
CACCTTTCCTTCCTCCTTCCTCCCTTCCTTGACTCGAGGACAACAGGAGTGTTAAGACAGAGGCACATGGTTTGGTTTGGTTTGGTTTCATTCAACTTCTATATTTTGACTGTTTGTTCCACTTTAGTTAAATGTCCTCAGCGTAGCTCCACTCAGATGAGCTGAGCGGGTATGACAACAGCAACATTTGTTTGCATAAGTCAGAGTGATGGGACTGATACTGTTCCCATTACAAGCTGCCACTATGAGCAAACACTAGTTTATTTACTGCCAAATGCACCATAACAACCAATAACCTTGTAACAGTGAGACCTACTAGTGGAAACGCTGATTAATGTCTCTATTCGCTCGGCTCACCAGAAGACGCTATTTCAAAAAGTGGAACAATGTGTTTTCCACTCTGCCTCGGTGCCATTCAAACCACTCTCTGCTGACTGTTAGCTCCGCCAGTCACTTTGAAAAACAAGGCGCATTCATTTCAATCATTGTTTTAAATAGAATGAACACACCTCTGCGTGACGCTCGCTGAATATTTTAAAAAGCACTTTCACGGCACTGCAGAAGGAGAGGTTAAAAATAATTTATGTTTCACTTTTAGATAAAGAGCACCCCACTCCAAACGGTTCTCTTAATAGTCTGTTTGTAACAAACAGACTGCAAACTGTGCTGCCCACAAGCATTAGTTCTGAGCTGTTAGATATAAATGGGATGCTGCGGAGGGAAAGTAAAACTAAAGAAAACATCTATGTTAAATTATTGCTTCACAGAGTAGTTTTTAAATGAAACACTGTAGACCAGAGGTGTCAAACTCATTTTCATTCACGGGCCACATAGAGACCAATCTGATCTGGTGTGGGCCAGATCATTAAAAAGATGGAAGGAAGGAAGGAAAGACAGACAGTGAAGGAAGGAAGGAAGGAAGGAAGGAAGGAAGAAAGGAAGGGAAGACAGGCAAAAGGAAGGAGGGAAGAAAGGAAGGATATACAGTGAAGGAAGGAAGGAAGGGAGGACAGACAGAAGGAAGGATTCCCTCCCTGCCTCCCTCCTTTCCTTCCTCCTTTCCTTCCTTTCCTTCCTTCCTTCCTCCCTTCCTTCCTTCCTTCCTTCTTTCCTCTCTTCCTGCCTCCCTCCTTTCTTTCCTTCCTTCCCTTCCCTTCCTTCTTCCTCCCTTCCTTGACTCGAGGACAACAGGAGGGTTAAATATCAGATGATATCAATGAGCCGCTCATATCAGCACAACCATAGCTCCGTTGTGTGAACCATTGTCAACAAAACTGAATTTATTTCTTCTTCTTTTTTTTTTTTTTTTTTCTTCTTCTTTTGAATGTCAATTATTTTGTTCTGGGCTCTAATAGCCATCCAGGGCACATTCAGGGTCATTATGGCTAATGGGAGGCAGTGATTTTGTTTAGTCGTAACGTGGCAACGGCAGGTAATTGCAGATGAAGTAGACATGATTAAGTCTGATTATCTCTACTTTTCTCTCTCACCAAGTCTTTCTCTTTCCTGTGTTGATCAGCTCCAGTTCAACCCTCTTATTTTCATCCTCTAAGATATTATAATGACACCACTGCTATAAATAAGATGATTTTTTTTTCTTTCTTGAGAGATGAGGTGAGTGAAAAGGGAAAGGTATGAAGAAAACAAAAAAAAGAGAAGAGAAGGAAGAAGAGGCGATGCAGGGCTGAAATTGGTATAAAAGGCTGAAAGTATAAGGTGGGATGAGAAAGGAAGAGAAGAGGAGAGAGGATAAAAGGAGAATGAGGAAAAAATTGCAACGACGGGGGGTGGATTAAAAAAAAAAAAGATCACCTCTATGTTTCTTTGAAGTCACTGAAATGCTTACGTATATGACTTTACTGGCTGATGCAAAGCTACAGCGAGGTGAAACCTAGCTTAAAGCGATAGCACGGCTAGCTGGCTGCCGTTAGCCTGCGAGCTGGTCTGCTAGCTGCAGGAAAAATCTGTGACTTCTGAACTGTGTCAGAAAATGAAAAATCAACATTTTCACTGCGCTTCAGGTGTCTGCTTTTGAAGAATTCTACCTCATGAAATTCACAAGTTGGTATTTCAAAAGCTAATTATACCCTGAGAAAAAAAAAGCAACTGCAGGGTTTATTGCTTACATTATAGTTGAGCAAAGTCTTTTTTTTTTTTTTTTGAAACGGCAGGGTCCACTTTGAATCAAAGCTCAAATCTGTCTCAAAGGAATTGTGCCTCGAAAACAGCTTTAAATATGAGCGGCTCCACTGTTTGCTCGATGACTCATACCTTCAATTGTTATTCATTTTTACATACATTACAAAACACTGTTTCATAACTGGATTCGACTATATCCGCCAGAAGCATTTAATTATTATGTCACTGTGCAAGACAAACTATCCTGCATCAATCAAACCTCACAGAGACCAGAAAGAGGTTGGGAGTGTGTTTTCTGCCATTTCTAGTTTGAATATATCGATGCTACGATGATGATGAAAGTCTGTCTTTGTTTGGTTGGGATTATTCAGCCTTCAACCTTTAGTCTAATGTGTCTCATCATGGTCAGTGTTGGGAAGTAACTAGTAGCATTTAATTACAAAATAAATTTAACTTATGAAAATGTTGATGATTACATCTGAAGTCAGACCTTTAAGATTTTCCTCATTTTTTATATTTAACATGTTACTAGGAAGGAAGGAAGGAAGGAAGAAGGAAGGAAGGAAGGAAGGAATGGAGGGAAGGAAGGAAGGAAGCACAGGAGGAAAGAAGGAGGGCAGGCAGGAAGGACAGGAGGAAGGAAGGAAAGAAGGAAGGAAGGACAGGAGGAAAGAAAGAAGGAAGGAAGGACAGGAGGAAGGCAGGAAAGAAGAAGGAAGGAAGGAAGGAATGGAGGGAAGGAAGGAAGGAAGGACAGGAGGAAGGGAGGAAGGAAGGAAGGAAGGAAGGAAGGAAGGAAGGAAGGAAGGAAGGAAGGAAGGAAGGAAGGAGCAACCTTACAAACCCTGTTTATGGCTAAATTGCAGTGCCATGATCACCATCATCATAATGTGACATAAAGACCATCATGAAGGAGTGTCTTCCCTCCCTGATGTCAGAAAGGAAGGAAAAGAGCCTCCTTGAGTTGCTCAGTTACTCCAGAAAAGTATAAAAAAAAATAGACAAAAAAAGTATTTGCCACAGACTTGGCTCGGAAGTGTTAATAGCAAATCATTTACAAGCATATCCAACAGACCCAGACTCACTTTTTACTGCACTATAGGAACATAACTTGCTCCACTGGCACTGAACAATGCCTCTAAACATAAATCGAAACACAGAATAAGCTGCATATGATACGATACGGAGTCCTGCGATGAATCCGCTCCTCGATTATCATTTCTAAGATCACCTTGAGGAGAAGTATTTGTACGGCTTCTATCAGAGTCATTTTCCAGCTCTGGCTGAGCGGCAACAATGGAGGCAGCATGACTCCACTCTGTCGGTACAAGATACTGTCATCAGCTATCAGCCTCTCTCTCATACTCTCATTCACAACTCACACACACACACACACACACACACACACACACACACACACACACACACACACACACACACACACACACAGACACACACACACACACACACACACACACACACGCTTTCCCTGCATGTAAAAACAAACACAACAGGGGCGAGTCTGCCAGCCTTCTGCTCTTTCCTTCCTTCCTTCCTTCCTTCCTTCCTTCCTTCCTTCCTTCCTTCCCTCTTTCCCTCTTTTCTTCTGACTTCCACCACTTCTTCCCCTCCTCATCTTTTGCCACTGCCTCTTCTGCCGCTCCTCTTCCCTCTCCTCCCTCTCTTCCTTTGCTTGGCTGACTCTATCCCTCTCTCCTCGTCTTCCTTCATTTACCTTTTTTTTTTTTATTCTTCCCTTCCTCCTTTATTGCCCCCATGCTGTCTCGCTCCTTCAGACAGCAGTAATTACACAGGGCTAGTGTCAGAGGCTGTCATAACACAAGAGCCACTGATATGAAGCTGGAGGGAGGGAAGGAGGGGGGGGGGGGGGGGGTGGAGGGAGGGATGGAGGGAATGAGGGAGGGAGGGAGGGGCCCTTTCCATTCCTCTCTGCCCAGGGAGGGGAGCTTCTAATTGGGCTGAGATGGCAGGAGGTACTGGCTTGCAAACACTGCGGATCTGGACACAGGCCACAGGTTTGAAGGGGCTGACAGTGTGTGTATATATATGTGTGTGTGTGTGTGTGTGTGTGTGTGTGTGTGTGTGTGTGTGTGTGTCTTGTACGGGTGAGTGAGTGAGAGAAAGACAATTAAAGTTTTATTTTAATTAGTAGTGTACAGTAGGCTATGTGTGTATTTGTGCGAGTGAAGGATACGAGAAGCTTAAACCCTCACATACTGAAATATTCTGACTCATAATTAGTCTCTACACCAATTCACATTCATAAATCCCCCTTTATCAGTCATCAATAAAGACTTTCACAATCACTATCTTATGACCCAGGAGCACATATGACGGGTAGTATAAAGGACACTTATCGAGGCTGTTTGGACTCTGTGATGCACTTTAAACTACCAGTCACTTTAATTATGTTTTATTTGTATATGATGTTTTAGCCTGTTTTAGCTTGTTTTTAAATTAGATTTAATTTATTTTAGTATCAGAGACCTGAGTACTATATCTCACTCACATTTCTGACATGATGACTGACAAATAAAGCATCTTGAATCTTGAATCTTGAATCTACAACATGTTTGAATGGTGACAGAGGTCAAACTTGTACCTTTACATACTAAAACAAATATAAAAAAATGTGTATCTGCTGCACAGAAATTTAAAAATAAAACCATTTTTGTAAACTATGGGTCACATAACAAAAAAATCCACTGTGAAAAAATGCATATATGGTGTTTTTAGAGCTCTTAAATGTACAAAAAGGGTCAAATTTGTATGTAAGGGTTAATAAAACATCAAACACTCACACAGTTTAATACTAACTACACTGTACAGTAACTTCAATGACTGAATTCATCCAAAGTCTCTTAAGCCTGAAGTAACAAACATATCCTCAATACAAATCCAGCTGTTGACTTACAGTAAAACTAACACCAATATTACACCAAGGCTTAACTCAATTGATCTGTTTTTGCAAGATCACAACGATCCTGAACCTGATTTAGATCAATATACTCGGATCGTGCATGTGTGTTTATTCTAACCCCCCCGTCTCCTAGAGTAGAGATAGATCTGAGTAGAGAGATACAGATATATAGAGCAGCTAGCTATGTGCACACTGGCTCATGTTGTGTGGCGTCTGCAGTACTGGAGTAACAACAAAGTCATCAGAAGCTGTGGTGTCCAAGGGTGAAGGGGTCACGAACCCATTACTCATTAATGAGCTCCACTCTCCTCTGCTGAGTCTCCCTCTCTTCATAACCTTGCAACACCCCCCTTCTCCTCCTCCTCCTCTCTCTTCTCTGCTTTTAGTTTGGTTCCATTTTCTCTCTTAGTATATCTCTCTCTCTCTCTCTCTCTCTCTCTCTCTCTCTCTCTCTCTCTTTCCTCTTCTTCTCTACCAAGTCTTGTCATTACCCCAGCAGCCAGTGTAAAAGTTTTGTTGAGGAAAACTTGTTAACTTGAGGGGTCCACAAAAAGGCCAAACAACATAGACTTCTGTGGGTTTTTTTTATCTTGGAGAGATTCACAGGGGCAGACTGGATGCAGCAGAAAGCTGTAATTTGGAGACATCACATCTATATTGTATGTAGTGAGAGTCCACACACACAAATACAATGAGCAGGAGACACCCAGTGTGCTTAATGACTGCACTCGTACCAACCAGGCGGGGAGTTCAGGTCCTCTGAAATGAGGCCAACGCGGAAGTAACTTAGAACTGCATTCTATCAAAAGGCCACCAGGGGGCGACCGTCTCTATACAAGTCAATGGAGGATTCACCAACTTCTCACTTGATTTCTAACCTCAGTAAACGTTTTCAAAATGTGTTTATGGTCTCAATCGCTAGTTTAAAGCCTTCTTCAATGCAGTATGATGTTCATTTGGGACATTTTGGCCTCCCTGATTTTATATTTGATGATAAAGCAGGGTATGCATTAGGGCGTGGCTACGTCCTGATTGACAGGTTGATTGACCAATGTCCTCGAGATCCAGCCCTCGCAACCATAGCAACCTCCCCGCTCCGCCCATGTCCCCGCGTCATGCCCATATAAGTAGAATCTGTGTTTTTATTTTTCCCAGCATGCACCTGAAATTTTCAAGATGGCGCTGCCTAGATTGGAAACTATTGGCTTCCGAGCAGCAGTCCACAAACCAATAGGTGATGTCACGGATGTTACGTCCATTTCTTTTAAACAGTCTATGGCACCAACACAGCAAAGCAAAAAGGAACAGCTGTTTTTTGGTCTTTCTTAAAGCTCAAAGTTCATGAAGAGGGTTTTATGTTACTCATCACCAAAAAATAAAACCCACATAATATTCTGTTTGAGGGCATAAAATAATCTATGAAGTCATTATGTTCCAGTTTCATGACTATACTGCCCCTTTTATTGCTTTATAAGGCCAGTGTCTTCCCAAGATTGTTCTCGCATGATGAGGCAAGAGACATTTAAGAAGTGCTTAGGTTATATAATGCTGAAATCCTCCACTGAAAACAAGAAATAATGAAATTCTTCCACTGAACATGAACCAACTTGAATCATATTTGGAGAATTAAATGATCTATGACCTTTACTGAACTATGAATTATAGACTATACACATCCATTTTTTCTCTCCCCAATGATACCAAAGGATTTAATTCTTATTTTTTATTATTTCTACAGGAGATCATGAACTTTCTCTGTCGGGATATGCAAGAAATAACTTTAATGTTTTTTTTTCAGCTTCTAAAATTTGACTAAAACCTTGATTTAACCCAAAGTACAAATATTTAAACATAATGTCATTCCTTTGCTTATTTTATAAAAATGTTAAAAGGATAAAATATCAAGTGAAAAAATAAACAGCATTATGACAAAGCCCTTTTTTTCTGCAGCTAAAATGAGACTGAAACTCTACTGAATAAGGTTTTTAGTTATGTGAGAGCATTGCCAAGAAGAAGTCAGACATTTCAGCACCGGTTGAAGAAATTTCTGGGTCGTTGAGGTTGAACAAGAACTTTATCAACCTCCTTATACAATTTATATATTTTATAGTCTTTCCAATTGCCTGAAAAGAAGAGAGAGGAAGTATAATAGAGCCGGCTGCTGGAGAGAGAAGAATTTAATGCTTCAGTGTGCACATTAGGTCTTTGTTTGACAATGTTGGAGAGAGAGAGAGACGAGGAGAGATAATACAGTATCATAGAGTAGCACTGATACGGACTAGATGGATGATTATAGATTCATGCTACTAATATATTGAACCTCATCCTTCATTTGTTTTTTTATAAATTATATCACCACTGCTTCTCATTCGTCCTGTGATGGAGGTTAAAAGATCATCAGCATACAGTGATCTCGGACAGTGTGAGTTCAATCCATATTTACTTTGAAAAGTAACCAAGTTCCTGACTTCCGCACTTTTATTTTTAAGTACCACTTCCTGCTTTCTACTTATTAGCAGTGCTAGAGCATCTTTACATTAGAAGTAATCATAGACTGCATAGAAGAAATGGACCTAACATCCGTGACGTCACCCATTGGTTTGTGGACTGCTGCTCGGAAGCCAATTAGTTTCTAATCTAGGCAGCGCCATCTTGAAAATTTCAGGTGCATGCTGGGAAAAATAAAAACACGGATTCTACTTATATGGGCGTGAGACGGGGTCATGGGCGGAGTCATGGGTGGAGCGGAGAGGTTGCTATGGTTGCGAGGGCTGGATCTCGAGGACTTCCTTCTTTCCTCCTTCCTTCCTTCCCTCCTTCCTTTCTTTCCTTCCTTCCTTCTTTCCTCCTTCCTTCTTTCCTCCTTCCTTCTTTCCTCCCTCCTTTCCTTTCTTCCTCCTTCCTTCCTCCCTCCTTTCCTTCCTTCCTTCCTTCCTCCCTCCTTTATTTCCTTCCTTTCCTTCCTTCTTTCCTTCCTTCCTCCCTCCTTTCCTTTCTTCCTCCTTCCTCCCTCCTTTCTTTCCTTCCTCCTTCTTCCCTCCTTTCCTTCCTTCCTTTCCTTCCTTCCTTTCTACCTCCTATTCCTTCCTTCCTTGACTCAAGGACAACAGGAGAGTTAAAAACACAATCTAGCACCTTAACATGACAAGCTGCTCGTTAGCCGCGTCGCTGAAAATAGGTATAACTCGGTTAAATGTCCACATAAACAGATGGAGTAGGTATTTTAAAAAAGGAGGAAAAAAAAAAAAAGCTCACGGTAGCAATTTGAAACTGCTGAACGAGACGTTTTACTCTTCTTTTGCTCTCCTCTTCCTTCTCATCTCCTCTCTTCTCCACCTCCTTCTGCTCCTCTCGCCTCCTTTTTTCAGTAGCCACTAAGCAGGGATTGTGTCTGTCACAGATATACTTAATCAGTTAACTCCCTGTGGAGCTCAACTCACTCACGGCATACACTCTGCTGTCAGCCCGGCTCAAGGCATTAGGGAATTTAATAGCATGTGTGATTGAGTGTAAGTGTGTGTGTGTGTGAGACTGAGTAGCGTGTAAGTGTGTTAAAGTGTGTCTTTCTTTACTTCCCTGTACGCTCGTATGTCCTGGAACATCTTTAGGTTGTGTGTTGAAGAGCGAGTGTGTGTGTGCTTCTTCTTCTTCTTCTCCTTTTTTTTTTAAGTGATGTGTGTGTTCCAGCGTCAGCATTTAAGCTTAGAGATGTCATGTGTGTGGTGCCTCTTGTGTCATTGTGTGTGCATGTGTGTGTATGTGTGTAAGTGTGTGTGTGTGCATGTGTGTGTGTGTGTGTGTGTGTATGTTGGTGGGTATTATAGTGTGTAATAGCCTATTAAGACCAGAGCACCCTGCAGCTGATGTGTCAAACAACTCAAAATGTTGTAAAACTCACACACACACACACACACAAATACACATACACATACACATACACACACACACACACACACACACAAACAAACACCCCAAGATGTGGTTTCCAGCTGTTAGAAGTCTGTCAGGAGCAACGGAGAGAGAGAGAGAGTGAAATGAAAGACAGGGAAAAGGACAGAGAGTAAAATGGGAGGAATTACGACTCTCTTTTCACTGGAAGTAGCACACTGGAGCTAAATTATTCTATCGTAACACTAAACTGTGCTGAGGACAGAAACTACTATATCTATACTACACTATAATATAGATATTAACCCTTTAGACGCTGGTGATATAATTAAAATTTAAAGAAGCATTCAGCTCGTTTAACTTTAAAGAACACAACCTGGTCTTTACTATGGTGGTTACTATGGTAATGGCACTGTGATTTGTATAGTACATCACATTTCATTAAGTCATTTCAGCATTAGTGATACAAAAAACACATATTGGCAGATTTAGCAACTATCATAAATACTATAATATAACTATTAACCCTTTAGACATACCCTTGGTGATGAATGGCTCTATCCTCGAAACCACAAGAAATCGACGACTGCAAGTTCATTTAACCTTCCTGTCGTCCTCCCGGGTCAAATTGACCCCGTCTGTTTTGACTGTTCCTTCTTTCCTCCCTTCCTTCCTTCTGTCTGTCCTTCCTCCCTCCTTCCTTCTTTCTCTCTTTCCTCCCTTCCTTCTTTTCTTCCTCCACCCCCTTTCTTCCTTCCTTTCCTTTTCTTCCCTCCCGTCCTTCCTTTCCCCCTCCTTCCTTTCCTTCCTCCCTCCCTTCCTTCCCCTCCCTCCTTTCCTTCCTTTCCTCCCTCCCTCCCTTCCTTCCTTTCCCCTCCCTCGTTCCCTTCCTTCTTCCTCCCTTCCTTCCTTCCTTTCCCCCTCCCTCCTTTCTCCCTCCTTTCCTCCTTTTATTCCTTCTTCCTCCCTCCCTTCCTCCCTCCCTCTCTCCCACCCTTCCTCCCTTCCTTTGAGGACAACAGGAGGGTTAACTTTAAAAAACACAACGTGGTCTTTACAATGGTACTAATTGCAATGTGTCATCTTAATACAACTGAATTAATCCAATAAATTACAGCTGACCTGTTACCATAACAACAACAGCTGCAAGAACTTTCATTAATAAATGTTGCAAGGATTCAAGATAATGTAACATGCTCAAACATCCCTTTTTATGACTACTATTCATAAAGTGCCATCAAACTCTTGCAAATATAGTCCCACTTTGCATAATGTCGACTATCCAGATGTGCTCTGTACATTTTTTTTTTACTATCTCTGCAATATACATAACCCTCTATCATTAAACACTACTTCTCATACATGCATACACTCTCTCCTGCATCCACAGCTTGACAAGACACTGATATATAATCAAAGTTATGACAGTGACTTGATGCACAGCTACACCTGCTCTACATCTTCAGTCTCCTCTTCCACTTAATATCACACCCGAGACAAATAAAAGTCATCTTGAGAGGTTTCCAAGCCAAGGATCAAGACACACTTCACTTCCTGTCTGCATGTCTAATAGTATACCTTATGTGATGATACAGCTGGTAAACTCCCCCCATATTTAAAAAAAAGAGAACAGAATAAAGTAAATGACATTTTCTTGCTAATGAGCTTACAATCACAAGAAATATATCCTTTTGGCCCTTCTTACAGCCAATCATCTTCCTTCCTGCTGACCAACTGACACTATCTTCTCATTAGTATCCCATCTCTGATTGTCCAAAGGAACATCTTCTCTTCAGTCTAATGGTAATAAGTGTTTTCCTGCAGTAAGCCACACCGAGGAGGAGTTAGAAGTTATCTGCATATAAGTGGTGGTATGATAGCAGACAGCGACTCATTAGCTTTATGAGAAGTGAATTAGATGATTTGAGCTCAGCTTGTTCCTGCACCTCATTTTCCTGGTAAAAAAAAAACTCTGACTCCGACAATGAGACGGTCACAGGAGCTCGATGATGATCCACCCAATAGCCTTTTAGCACAATTACCTCACAAGTGTGGGAGAAGGAAAGGTGGCCTGAGTGAAGATCTAGTCCAGAGGTGTCAAACTCATTTTCATTCAAGGGCCACATACAGCCCAGTTTGATCTCATGTGGGAAGGAAGGAAGGAAGGAAGGAAGGAAGGAAGGGAGGAAGGAAGGAAGGAAGAAAGAAAAGGTTGGAGGAAGGAAGGAAGGAAGGAAGGAAGGAAAAGAAGGAAGGAAGGAAGGAAGGAAGGAAGGACGGATGGAAGGAAGGAAAAGAAGACAGGAAGGATGGATGAAAGGAAGGAAAAGAAAGAAGGAAGGAAGGAAGGAAGGAAGGACGGATGGACGGAAGGAAGGAAAAGAAGACAGGAAGGATGGAAGGATGGAAGGAATGAAGGAAGGAAAGAAGGAAAAAAGAAAGTAAGAAAGGGAGGAAGGAAGGACAGAAGGAAGGAAGTAAGGAAGGAAAAAAAGACAGGAAGGAAAGTGGGCCGAATTGGACCCCCCGGTTCTGGCCCACGGGCCGCATGTTTGACACCCCTGATCTAGTCAATTTGGATGCATCCGGGTAAAAGAAAGTTAAAATCCCCTCTTCGGTGGATATTATATAAATGTCTAGACAGCAGCACATCTCATTAATTCAGATTAATTCATCAACAATTAATTATCACATACTGTTAATAATCACAGCTCGTCATTACCAGCTATCAACCAATATTGAATAGTCAACCCCCCGAAGTTTTAAGGATGAAATATGATCACTTTACAACCCTCTGCCTTCTAATTAAAAAATACAGTCATGATTAAAATCATTACTTCATCATCTTGCCTTTCACTAACAGATGTTTTTTTTTTTTTTCTGTGCGGTAAACAGAAAGAGTTTAAAATCAGAGCATCAGATTATTGTCTGTGTCTTTGTAAACCCCGAGTGCTTCTGAAGAGGAACAATGATTAACAGCAATCACCGTCAACGGTATCAATAATAACACCGCTGGCATTTAAAAAAAAACAAAAAACAAAAAAAGCAGCCTCATTATCACCATTATCTGTGTGCCCCCCCCCCCCCCTCCTGCTAGGAACTGCAACAGAAACCATTTCATCATCTGGTGGGGGGGGTGGGGGGGCTGGTAAACATAATCAGTCTATCCTTGAGAAGCCTTTTTCTTTTTCCCCTGCTCCTCTCTTGATGTTTATGTTTTTTTTTTTTTTTTTTTACACCACAACAGGATGTGTGTTACGGAAGCGTGTTGCATTCACTTGACTAAAAAAAAATCAGTTTTTTCTGAGTAATTTATTTTTTGTCTGTTTTTCGAGGTAATTATTTTCTATGAATTATCGAGATACTTCGAAATCTTTCCTCTGTCCTTTCCTTCCTTCCTTCCTCCTGTCCTTCCTTCTTTCCTTCTTTCCTCCCTCCTTTCCTTTCTTCCACCTTCCTCCCTCTTTTCAGGAAGGAAGGAAGGAAGGAAGGAAGGAAGGGGGGAAGGAAGGAAGAAAGGAAGGGAGAAAGAAAAGAAGAAAGGATAGAAGACATTCAGGAAGGAAGGAAGAAAGGAAGGAAAGAAGACATGAAAGAAGGAAAAGAAGACTGGAAGGAAGGAAGGAAGGAAGGAAGGAAGGAAAAATAAATTACTCAGAAAAAACTTTTAAAAATGTTTTTATATTGAAGTGAATGCAACACGCTTCCATAGTGAGTTGCTCTGTCACTATTCAAAGCTTAATAATCAATGTGGGAGAAACATGATGTAAAGGACATCTGCTGTTATTCACAGTTATGACTCGGCCCTTTATGTCTATGTGACAGAAACCTTCAGCTATAAACATACAACTATATTTTAGTAAACATTTCATTTTTCGACCTTGTGACAACTCTTTCCTCTTTTCAATATGACAATGCACTCTCTTACACAAAGCCGAGCCCGTAAAGAAACATGTTCAGACTTCAACCCCATTGGACACCTTTAGGATAAACAGTGAGCCAGACTTTATCACCCAACATCTGGGGCCAACATCGCTAACGCTACTGTGGCCAACATCGCTAACGCTACTGTGGCCAACATCGCTAACGCTACTGTGGCCAACATCGCTAACGCTACTGTGGCCAACATCGCTAACGCTACTGTGGCCAACATCGCTAACGCTACTGTGGCCAACATCGCTAACGCTACTGTGGCCAACATCGCTAAAGCTACTGTGGCTAACATCGCTAACGCTACTGTGGCCAACATCGCTAACGCTACTGTGGCCAACATCGCTAACGCTACTGTGGCCAACATTGCTAAAGCTATTGTGGCCAACATCGCTAACGCTACTGTGACCAACATCGCTAAAGCTACTGTGGCCAACATCGCTAACGCTACTGTGGCCAACATCGCTAACGCTACTGTGGCCAACATCGCTAACGCTACTGTGGCCAACATCGCTAACGCTACTGTGGCCAACATCGCTAACGCTACTGTGGCCAACATCGCTAACGCTACTGTGGCCAACATCGCTAACGCTACTGTGGCTGAATTTGAGCAAATCCATGTGAGCCAGACACCAAATCCATGTGGAGAGCCTTAAACCAGACCAGTGAAGCCTGCTGTCTATGATGTTTGGAATGACATGTCCAATAATTACATGGGGTGCAAAGTATTTCAGGATATATGCTTCTTGTTTTTTTTTTTTTTTTTAATATTTAGCAAAACTGAATTCTTCCAAAAAACAAAGAAAAAGACAATTTCTTCTTCTTGTGGTGAAATAATGTTGCAGCAGTGTTGCACTGCTACAAGCAACAAAGCACAAACTAGACTGCTGTGATTTGTAAAAGCCTGGGTGTAGAGAGTGTCCGTGTGTGTGTGTGTGTGTGTGTGTGTGTGTGTGTGTGTGTGTGTGTGTAGACTACAGGTATAGGACTTTCTTATTCATTGACTTTGTAGGTGCTACCATGTGGATACACAGTGTGTGTTTGTATGTGTAACTCTCTTTGTGTGTGTGTGTGTGTGTGTGTGTGTGTGTGAGACAGCTTGAGGGATGTATTATTTTATTCAAAGGGATTTTGTCCTTTTATTTACCAGGCTGTCGGCCAGCTCACTAGCAGCTAAAAAAGATCGGAGGCTATCCTCTCAAGAAAAGATGTCTCTATAGTTTGTAATTGTAATGGCCAGAAACAACCTCCAGTATAATTAAGATAAGATGACATCACTATAAGATGACATCACTTTAAGATGACATCACTATAAGATGACTTCCTTAGTTCCTTAGTTAGGAGACCACTGTTTGCTTCAAGTGTCAAGTTTACAACTGTGAGTCTGCCCATCTTTAAACTTCCTGTCGTCCTCCCGGGTCAAATTGACCCCGTCTGTTTTGACTGTTCCTTCCTTCCTTCCTTCCTTCCTTCCTTCCTTCCTCTATCCCCCTTTCGTCCTTCCTTCTGCCCTTCCTTCTTTCTTTCTTTCTTTCCTCCCGATTACCTTCCTTCTTTCCTCTGTCCTTCCTTGCTTCCTTCCTTCCTTCCTTCCTTCCTACCTCCCTCCTTTCCTTCCTTCTTCCTCCCTCCCTTCCTTCCTTCCTTCCTCCCTCCCTCCTTTCCTTCCTTCTTCCTCCCTTCCTTCCTTGACTCGAGGACAACGGGAGGGTTAAAAAAAAACAATGTGGTGTTTACTGTTGCCATGGTGACAAAGGTTACCTAAGGGCGCTTTCACACCACTAGTTTGATTATTTGGTTCGCACCAAGCAGTAAAATAGTTACTACAAGCGGACCGAGATCACCTCTTTTTGGAGGTCTCGGACCCATATATCGTCTGATATATGGTATTACAAGACTTTTTGATAGGCTATGTATTACTTAAAGATAGTTACCGAGAGTTATAGCAGAGCAAAGCATCCTAAAGTTTTAAAAAACAATTGAAAATATAATCAAATACATATACTGTAATAATATATCATAATGCTGGTGTGAAAGTGCCCTAACCTCGCTTCAAGTGATCATTTAAACCTAAATCATGATCTTTCCTTACTGTTTTTGTGTGCCTATACCTAACCCTGAAAATGCTCCAGTGGGTCATTCTGGAAATGCATGCTACAAACTTGGAGGACTAGTTGAGAAAAATACAACAATAAAACGTGTTGCTTCATGGTTATAGATCAAATGGAGCATAAACTCATAAAACACACACTGGTCAAACACTTCAGAGGAGCTGTTGGCTCTCTTACTTCAGAGCAGCTCAGCAGATGTGCTGAGAAATGCTGCCAAGCTGGATAAGAGCGAAGGAGGGGAGTCAAAGTATGTACAGCTGCACACACACTGAAGCTAACACACACACACACACACACACACACACACACACACACACACACACACACACACACACACACACACACACACACACACACACACACACACACACGATCATACACACAGCTGTGCTTGCTTTCTGAACCTTTTTTGCTTTGTTTATTTGCCACACTACCAGAAACAAGATGCCCTCACCCTCACTGACTTTTTCTCTTTCTCTCTCTCTCACACACGCACACGCACACACACACACACACACACACACGCACACACACACGATCATACACACAGCTGTACCGTTTTTGCTTTGTTTATTTCATACAGAAACCTGCCACACTACCAGAAACAAGATGCCCTCACCCTCACTGACTTTCTCTCTCTCTCTCTCTCTCTCTCTCTCTCTCTCTCTCACACACACACACACACACACACACACACACACTCGCACACGCATAACACATAACCTTCGTTGTAATGAGAAGCAACATGATGCGGGAGGGGATGCTGATTATGCCAGCGATACTTGGAGGTGTAACACTGGGTGAAGGGTGTGTGTGCATAATAACACTGCCTGGCAAAGACTGACAGCCTGTGTAATGATTCTCATTCACCTGAACACAGGTATACATTAGTGAATGGGAAGAAAGAGGGGCTTTGGAGTGTGTGTGTGTGTGTGTGTGTGTGTGTGTGTGTGTGTGTGTGTGTGTGTGTGTGTGTGTGTGTGTGTGAGGGAGACAGAGATAAAGCAAGAGAGAAAAAGAAAGGGAGTCATGACAGAACAAAGGCACAGAAGAACAGTAAGTAGTAAAGGGAGGTCAAAGGAGTGAGGGTAGGAAAAAAAAGATAAAAAGAAGAAGAAGAAGAAGAAGAAGGAAGAGGGGGCAGGGCGGAGTGATATGGTTGATGCAAGAAAACATAGTGAATAGCTTACGTTCAGAAAGGAAATAAGAAGGGATCAAGATCAAGAGAGTGGAGGTGGGGGTAAAGAGACAGAGGAATGACAGATGGGGAATAAGGGGCAAAAGAAAAATGGGGAAGGGGGGAGACGAAGAGACACACGGAGAAGATGAAAGAAAGAGCGAAGAAGAAGAAGAGAGAGAGAGAGAGAGAGAGAGAGGAAGAACAAACAATGGCAGATCAAACTTAACATGAAGCACTTTTTCACCTTGTATGTATGACGTGTTTAAAGACCCTGAAGAAGAAACCCATTTCCCACGCAGCTCCTTCTATATGTGATCTACATTAAAACACAATAACCTGCTCGAGTTCTCCCCTCATGACAGATTCATGCTGTTGTGAGTTTTTCTGATAGAGTTTCAAGTGTCCAAATTCTACATCTGATGGTATATATGGGATTTATTTTTTGCAGCTGATACACATTATTTTTATACAAATGTCCAATATTTACTCTGTTTGTTAAAACCCGCCATTTTTTAACCTTCCTGTCGTCCTCCTGGGTCAAATTGACCCCGTCTGTTTTGACTGTTCCTTCTTTCTTTCCCTTCCTTCCTCCCTCCCTTCTCTTTTTCTTTCCTTCCTGTCTTTTCTCCCTTCCTTCCTTTCCTTCCTCACTTCCTTCTTTCCCCTTTTCCTTCCTTTTTCCTTCCTCATACCTTCCTTCTTTCCTCTTTTCCTTCCTTTTTCCTTCCTCATACCTTCCTTCTTTCCTTCCCTCATTCCTTCCTCCCTCCTTTCCTTCCTTCCTCCCTCCCTCCTTTCCCTCCTTCCTTCCTTCCTTCCTTCCTCCTTTCCTTCCTTCGTTCTTCCTCCCTCCCTCCATTCCTTCCTTCTTCCTTCCTCCTTCCCTTCCTTCCTTCTTCCTCCCTCCCTCCCTCCATTCCTTCCTTCCTTCCTTCCTTCTTCCTCCCTCCTTTCCTTCCTTCCTTCCTTTCCTCCCTTCCTTCCTAAATTCCATAAAATGTTCTCCTGGACCATATTTAGTTATTGTGAATATCTTTTTTTCATATGTATGTAAAGGTTAAATATTAATACTGGGATTTGAAGCCAGAAGCTTTAAGTAAGTACAGCCAATGCACTGATGGTACTGACAATCATAAAAGCTGTTTGCTTGCTAGCATGTCATGCAGTTACCCAGTGTGATGTGAGTCCGCCTGTTTTCTGTGACAGCTCAACCTCTAGCTGATCTCAAATATTCATTTCTTTTCTTCTTGTCTCTGTGCATGATTGAAGTCATACAGCTATGGGGCAAGAGAGAAGTTTCTCTCAAACTGAAACATTTTCAGTTGAGTCCAAATTGTGCTGCCAAGAGCTAGCCATTCAACATTTTTGAATTCTTGTATCCTTTTATCTCTACAATGCTGCTTGCATTCATTTATGAAAGTAAACCGAACAAAAAGAAAAGAAGGAATGAAGGCAACAGAGAGAGGACAGAGAACTGAGAAAATAAAGCTCAGAGACTATGAAGGCTGAGAAAGAAACAAGACAGAGATTAGATGGATGGATGGATGGATGGATGGATGGATGGATGGATGGATGGATGGATGGATGGATAGATAGATCTGTTTTCACCAAAGTGTTAAATCCTTGACGTTTCTGAATGTGAGCCGTGTCATGCAGTGTAAGTGTGCTCTGTCTGTGTGTGTGTGTGTGTGTGTGTGTGTGTGTGTTCATTATACAGGTAAAGACATTCAGCAGAGGAAATCTAGCCTCTACTGAATGAAGGAAAGAAAATTAGCCTTCCAAAAAACTGTCTAATAAAAAAGCTGCAGCTATTAATCTGGCTTCTCACAGGATGCACACACACACACACACATATAAACACTTGGGATATTACAACATTATTGTATTTCAATGCTGCAGAGGAGTTCAGGTAAATATTATATTTCCATCTAATGTTGAAATAAATTGGAAATGGAAATGTAAAGCTCCCACTGAGGCACTTCTTCTATCCCCAGTCTATTTTGATAATGTACTGAATCACGACCCAACTGTGAAATATAACATCGACAGTGATCGTTATGGGGATGTTTACATCTCGTCAAGCATGAGCTAACTGATAGAATAACATGAAAACACATATATACACACACACACACACACACACACACACACACACACACACACACATATATATGCATGTAGGAGTGCACATGGAGATCAATGTATAATATAAATACACATAAAAACAAGCAACAAACACAGCACCTCCTCTTCTTCACCTTAGTTCTCCTTGACAACACACACGCACACACACACACACACACACACACACACACACACACACACAGTTACACACAAGCACACATACCCCCCTCTCTTTGCAGATATGTTAATGCTTGCCAATAAATCTGTTTATTTTGAAGGAATGCTTCTGTTGAATTATAAATGACCATATGGGAGGGTTGTTCTATGAACTGAGGGCTGAGGAGTAAGAAGAAAAAAAGGAGAAGAAAAAAAGAAGAAGGAGTAGTAGCGAAGAAGAGGAGGAAATAGAAGCAGACAGATGCCTGTAATGAGGAAACACTACTGCGCTTTGCCCCAACCCATAAACTGTCAGAGGTAATCAGACAGGATGAATGAATGCAGGAGAGAAGAGGAGAGGAGAGGAGAGGAAAAGAGAAGAGAAGAGAGGAGAGGAGAGGAGAGGAGAGGAGAGGAGAGGAGAAAGAAGAGAGGATAGAAGAGGAGAGGAGAGGAGGGAAGAGGAGAGGAGAGGAGAGGAGAGGAGAGGAGAGGAGAGGAGAAGAGGAGGGGAGAGGAGAGGAGAGGAGAAAGAAGAGAGGATAGAAGAGGAGAGGAGAGGAGGGAAGAGGAGAGGAGAGGAGAGGAGAAGAGGAGGGGAGAGGAGAGGAGAGGAGAAGAGAAAGAGGAGAGGAGAGGAGAGGAGAAGAGAGGAGGGGAGGGGAGAGGAGAGGAGAGGAGAGGAGAGGAGAGGAGAAGAGAGGAGGGGAGAAGAGAGGAGAGGAGAGGAGAGGAGAGGAGAGGAGAGGAGAGGAGAGGAGAGGAGAGGAGAGGAGGGGAGAGGAGAGGAGAGGAGAGGAGAGGAGAGGAGAGGAGAGGAGAGGAGAGGAGGGGAGAGGAAGAGGAGAGGAGAGGAGAGGAGTAAAGGTGAGAAGTGTGGCAGTAAAAGGTAAAAGAAGAGGTGAATATAAAGATGGAAATTTTAAATAAAAGAGAGGAAAGATGAAGTAAACAGAGATGACACAGGGAGAAAAAAAATGGAGTGAGAGTAAAAAAAACGATGAGAGGGTGGAGAGCAGATGGAGTAAAAGAAAAAGAGGAAAGTGAGAGAAAACAGGAAGAATATATAATAAGAATGTAAATGACATGAGGGCAAAGAGATGGAAAAAAAACGTTTGGACAGAGACAAAAAAGATGAGATGAAATGAGGAAAAAAGTACCGAATGTGAAGGAAAACAAGATGAGAGGGAGAAAAAGAAAGTTGGGAGAGGAGGAGAGGAGGATTGGAGGAGAGGAGGAGGAGGAGAAGAGGGGGAAGCGCTGAGAAGATGGGAGGACAGGAGGCTGGTAGATTAACATTTATTCAGTGTTCTAAAGGGATTTCAAACATGGCATCAATCGTTTGTGTTTGGCAGATGGCCGGAGGAAGAGTGTGTTAACACTTCAACTCAAATCAGCCCTTTCCAAACTAAGCCTGGAAGTGAAAGGGAGGGGGGAGGAGGGGGGGATGGTGGAAAAAAGGAGGAAAGGATGAAAGAAAAAGAAAGAGGAAAAATCACGAAAAAAAGTCAAATGTCCTCACAAGGATAGAAAGATGATGACGGCTGCCTCTGAGGGGATTTTTATGGTTCAAACTCTCAAGTGTTTCTTTAAGTCTAGCGTAAAGCCAGGCCGTAAATTTAGCTCCCCATCATTGTGATCTGCTGGAGCTCAATGAACATTTGCTTGGGTTAGAGGTTCTGTCACTGGATCAAGACAGAAATGACTTTCCAGATGACGGGATCATGACTTAAACCAGTAAACATAGATGTCATTCATCTCTTCTTCAGTAAGGCTTAACATGAACCCTTCCCTGCTGCCACTATGTGACTGTCATGTTCAAATACCATGATAACAGATTTAATCCATATGATCCAACCTTTTTTCCTGAATCTAATTTTAATAGACGTTGGATTGGTTCTGCAACTCAACTCTTTAATTATTTGCACTCAGTTTTAACAATGAAACCTGCTAATACATAATATTTTACCAGTTGTCTATGATTTTCACCAACACTCAAATTTTATCCATTTGCTGGATCAAGTCGATTCACATTGGATGACACATACAGTAAGATTTGGGCTGCATTATTATCATCATGGGGGTACAATCTTTTATCATTGTATTAGAGAATGTGTCTTAATATCTATCCATGTTCTGTATAGTTAAGACAATTTAATTCAATGTGAATGTCTGTTTTAGGCTAATCCAGTCTCCCACCACCATTAACCAACAGACATCTTTTCTGCCTTTGGAGGAAAGTCATGCCTTGAACAAAAACCCCTACTAATGAGAATACGATGATTGGGGTTAGCACTAAGATAATATAGTTATTAAAAGGTCTCACATGGGCATGAGTTATACAGTTGGACTTTATTGAGAGACAATTTGATCTGAGATTGTTGCGCTCAAGCTCCAAAACAGAAGGCAAATCCCTTGTTTGAAAAGGGGAATTAAAGTTCAACCTGACTGGAGAGAAAAGACAAACCTCTTTACCCATATTTAAAGTTTGAGCCAGAACCAGCGGGTCTGCCTGTCTCACTACGTCTCCCTTGTTCTAATAAAGACAGCACACAAAGTCGTTTCCCCCGGGGGCCTTTTAAAACATTTTCTCAAGAAAATGAGCCTTTGTGCAATCACAGCAAGCAAGATGGACAGTTTCCATTACCAGGCCCTTGTAATTAAAGGATTTGTACTAATAGCAAATTTATCATAATTCCTGTTGGCTATCAAGTCCTTGACAGGCTATTTCATTTCAGCCCAATGTTTCATTTGAAAGCCTTCAGGTTAGTGCAGTGTCTTTGCCTTGACATCTAAACCTTTGTAATGAGATGTGTACACGCACACGGATATGGGCGCGCGCACACACACACACACACACACACACATATGCACATTAATTGTAAAATGTAAGCACACAAGCAGAATCGTTTAGAGAACACTGATCATGTATATGTGTATGGGTCTAATGACATAGGAAGACATGCACACACACACACACACACGCACACACACACACAAACACACACACACACACATACAAACACACACACACACACACACACACACACACACACACACACACACACACACACACACACACACACAGCAGCAGCAGCAGCATTGAATAAAACTTCAACCGAACAATCTGCTTCTCTCGTTGCAGCCTAATAGAGTCCTGAGGTTGCCTTGTACAACATGATAAACACACACACACACACACACACACACACACACACACACAAACACACACACACCTAAAGAATAAACAATCAGACAGACATCATTAGTGCAGACAAAATCATGACAAACACTTGACATATTACACAGCATCGCATTCACATGCTAATTCACACTCTAATGGCCAAACACCGACACACACACACAAACTCGTGCTACAAGTACACTATGAGGTTCACTCTGCACATCATTATAGCAGCCTTTGCTCCAAAATGAAGCCTCATTTTGACAAAAGTCTCTCTGAATAATAAAATAGAGGCTGCAGGCTTTGATCATCAGGCAGGATTGAAATAAAATCCCTCTGCAACTGAAAGTATTTCTTTTTTTCTGCCATGGTAGTTTCCTGTATGAGACTTACAGAAGTTCAGGAAATGAGTTCAGAATTACAGGCTGAAAAAGGATGGCTCTTATTAAATATGCCCATTAATATATTGCAATATGTTATTTTCTATTAAAAAAGAAAACCCATTGTTTTCCTTTGATTTAATTGGACTCACTCTCAGAGGTAGTGAGAATGTCAAAAGTTCAAATATCATCTCTTAGAAGAAAAGTTACAGCTATGTGTTGGTCCTGAGTGACTCATCCACCAAAAACCAACTTCTACTGGCATCTGGCGCTCAGCGAGTGGTTCTGTCCGACAGTGACAGACACACCCAGAGCTGGAGGGAGTCTGTCAGTGACTGGATAAAGGACACTTCAGCAGGGTGGACGGTTGCCAACATGGAGCTTTGGACTTGTGTCCTCAGTTTAAAAGAAGGTCTCTTTACCCATAACACCTGCCTCAGCATCTTTTATCAAACCAGTGGGTGGATTCTGAACTAATAACACGATACTTACTTACTTTATACATATTTACATATTTGTACAAATACAATAAGCTAATACTTACAAACTTATTATTTAAATTAGTCCTTTTATACTAACTGTTGGGATTTGCAGTTTTTACAGTTGACATCATGATTTCATAACATTGAGGTCTTGATATTACTTCATCAAATCATTAACAAGTGAAAGCCAGCCATTAAAGTCCGTGTAAAGTAAGAATAAATATGTGTTCTGAGTTTGACATACCACAGAAAAGTGTGTTGTTAACCACCCTGCCAAATTTGAATGATTAAAAAAATCCCCAAATATATGAAATTAGGCTTCAAAGTTGTGTAAAAATCAGCCTCTTTCTCTGCTTCCAAACGCTGTGGGCGTGGCCACCGAGTCCGCTGAAACCCCGCCCCCTACCAAGTGTCACCTGTCAATCAAAGTAACCACCTCTACCAGAAACATGGACGCTACGTATGAGAGCTTTCAGTGGCTAGCTCGGCAGCTAGCTCAGCGGCTAACTCGGCGGCTAACTCAGCGGCTAGCTCGGCGGCTAGGTCGGTGGCTAACTCGGCGGCTAACTCAGCGGCTAACTCTGCTAACTGGCTAACTGTAGACTGTAGTAGTAGTAGTAGTAGTGTGTGCTGAATGTATTTCTACCTCTACAGCAGCAGGGGCGGGTTTATGCTAATCACTGAATCCTGAACACAGAAATCTTGAAACACAGTTTGTGAAGCCTAGCTCCACAATTCAAATCTAAATGATTGAAATGCTTTTTACACCTTTTTTAGAAATACATTTATGGCCTATTTAATGTGTTTAGAAGAAAATGTCTGAATTCACTTTACACAGTCTTTAAAATGAAACATACCAAACCAAACCAATCCAAGATTCAGTTAGACAGTTAAGGTGTGTATGATTGATGCCCATTTGAAAAATATGCAAAGTGGTTTTAACACAACACCAGAGTTATCAATCCAAACCAAACCAGACCGCCGCCAAGAACTCATAAATAAAACTCCACCTGAACCAAAATAAGTGAATACCACAATCACTCAGCAGCAAGTAACTGCAGGAGCAATCTATCTATGTCATTTCAGTACTCACAAGCGATGATGTTGCCATAGCGATTCTTGTTACGATTCTCGTCCTTCTTGGCTGTTTCCCAGGGTGCCGTCTGTCCCTCCGCTAGGGCCTGAACATTCACATGTACACATGAATAAACACACACACACACACACACACACACACACACACACACACACACACAGAAATAAAAATATTTTCATATTGAGGTATGAACACACAGAAATATGCATGCACATATGGCCGGATGCCCAGAGCTTGTACACTGACACATGGGCAGGCAGGAGTTGAAACAGTTACATGAATATTAATGAAAAGATAATCAACAGTTTGCAACAGACCATACTCTTTACCATTTGGAGCACTGAGGGCATTGTGGCTGAAAAATAACACAACTCTGAGTTTTTAAAAGATTACAAGCAGGTCAGTTGTGATTCAACTTTTCAAACTAAAAGCATAGCTAGTTTCCAAGTTTAGTTCATATGCTTTAAAATAACACATAATAATCCCATATATATATAAAAAAGATTTAGATAAACAACTTTACCTTGTATTACTTCTTATTGTCATACTGAGGCTGCGTTCACACTGCAGGCAAATCTGATTCAAATCTGATTTTTAGGCCTGACTGTCCACACTGTTTTTAGCAAGTGTCCAAATCGGATTTGGTTCTGTTCAGACTGGGCCAGATTAATGACCAATCTAACAGGTTGCTATGGTAACGTTGTCATCTAGCGTGTATTGTGTGATGTCATATAATTGCGACAGAACGGAGCCATCTCCCCAAAGATTAAGAATATGGTTTGGTCCTCTGTCCATGGACTGATGTGTTCGACGTCCTCTGTTGCCTCCAGTGATATCACCTAGCAACAACAACTGGAATAAGTCCTCCAGTGATATCACCTAGCAACAACAGCTGGAATAAGTCCTCCGGTGATATCACCGAGCAACAACAACTGGTATAAGCGCGGGTCTGGTGTCGCATAGAGTGACGTAGCGTAGAGACATAGAGAGATGTCACAGACAGTCAAATCTGATATGAGTGTTTGGAGCTGTTCAGACTCAGACACATCTGTCCAAATGAGATTTGAAACTTCCTCCCAAAGGTGGTTTCAATCTAGTTTGCAAAAATCGGATTTCATGTGATTTATGACTGTTCAGACTTCATAAGAGCCATCTGGTTCCAAACTAGATTGGCTAAAAAAACAGATTTTGGCCTTTAGTGTGAACGCAGCCTTACAGTGTGGGACTGGGAAACAGGTCTGTCTGAACTGAAGGTGAAGCTTAAATGAACTATTCAAAACACATTTGCTGAATAGATTAAATTAAATGTTGATAAAACAGAATACTGGAAAACTCAATCTTTCCACAGTGGCAATGAGTCTATTCACCACTGAGAGCAATGCAAGGTCC
>NC_070580.1:33661283-33681283 GCF_027409825.1 Scomber japonicus | reverse complement strand
TGTTAGTGACAGGTGGCAGCAACAAGCACTACTAATGAAACTATATTCTGTATATCTCTCTTCCCTCCTTCTCTCTCTCTCTCTCTAACTAACACACGCACACACACACACACACACACACACACACACACACACACACACACACACACACACACACACACACACACACTATGGGGAATAAATCACATTTGCTCTCCCCTGAAACGTATCAGTGGTTATAAACCAAAATGACAGGAAGCAAATGAAAATATAACGTACGGTATCACGGAGGGACAATTTTCAACACGCATGCAGAGAGTCCCTAATAGAAAATATTCATTCTTGTGAGAGTGGCAGGGAGAGGATAAAGAGAAAAGAGATGGAGAGAGAAACAGACTCTCTCCCTCGTGACTTTTTTTTTTCAAACATTCATTTTCAGCAGGCAGAAACAAAGGGAATGAAAGAAAGATAAAGTGAAGAAAGGTTACGCAGAAGAGGAGTTAAGGTAGAGGGATTGGGTTGAGGGATAAATGAACGAAAGAGATGGATTTAGAAGGAAAAAGAGCCCATGGTACAGTGACCATGACAAATTATAATTATAAAAATGTCTGTATGTGATAAACTGTGCTCTAAACAAACAGTCAACCTCGGCCGAGAGAGGAAGAGAAAGGGAAAATATACGATATAATAAAGAGAGGAGGAGTGGCAGGTAGTAATAATGAAGACTGAAAAAAAGGCAGAGATGGGATGAGAGGAACAGAGAAGGAAAATAAGGAAAGAGAAATCCGAGGAAGGGCGACTAGACAATGGTTGAAGACGTTTCACCTGACTGGCAGGAAGTCCCACGTATTTAATCTCTATTGGGTCATTATCAAGGTCTTTGATACCACTTGGCTCATCAGTGCACCTGGTTTAAGAGTCATCGGAGTCACCTGAGGCCAAGTTTAAATGATAGTCATTGAAGTTGTCACAATGAATGTTTTTTAAGTCTCCTGGGAAGGAATAGAGGGCGATAAGTGGTGTTGTACTGTAGACTTCTTCCTCTGTTGAGAGATGGTTCCTCTATTTTGATGAAAATGGCCTCCTTCATACTATCTGTGCTCCCTATCCAAAATATGAACTTTGTTGTTGGACAGGGAGGACAGATGGTTTGAAACAGGAGTGAAGGAGTACATTTTCGTCAAAATAGAGGGACCATCCCTCAGCTTATCGCCCACCTTTGATGACTTCCCTTCATCCCTTCCCAGGAGATTTAACAACAGGTCACATTTGGCCTCATGTGACAACTCCGACTGTTGTTTTCATCTGTACTGAAGTGACTCTAATGACTCTTAAAGTCTGTGTAAAGAAGAATAAGAATAAATATGTGTTCTGAGTTTGACATACCACAGAAAAGTGTGTTGTTAACCACCCTGCCAAATTTGAATGATTAAAACAATCGCCAAATATATGAAATTAGGCTTCAAAGTTGTGTAAAAATCAGCCTCTTTCTCTGCTCCCAAACGCTGTGGGCATGGCCGCCGAGTACGCTGAAGCCCCGCCCCCTACCAAGTATCACCTGTCAATCAAAGTCACCACCTCTACCAGAAACATGGACGCTACATCTGAGAGCTTTCTGCTGCTAGCTCAGTGGCTAACTCAGCTAACTGGCTAACTGTAGACTGTAGTAGTAGTAGTGTGTGCTGACTGTATTTATACCTCTACAGCAGCATGGGCGGGTTTATGCTAATTTTCAGACCCGCCCACTAAATCCTGAACACAGAAATCTTGAAACACAGTTTGTGAAGCCTAGCTCCACAATTCAAATCTAAATGATTTGTTGCAAGTGGTATCAGTGGCCTTTATAATGACCCCACACAGGTTAAATACATGGGTCTCCCCCCTCGCCAGTCAGCTAAAACTGAAGAAGCGTCTTCAAGTATCTTCAATTAAGACGAGTTGGCCTTGATTCAACCCTCCTTGGGTGACTGAGAATCTTTACAAACAAGGAGAGAGAGAGAAAGTCATGATGTGGACAAACTAAATGGAGTACAGGAAGAAGAGAAACAGACAGATTTACAGTCTGTTTGTTTTCTAATCGTCATTATTGATGAGATAAACAATTAATAATGGATGGAGTTGTCCTTCCTCATAAAAGCCAAATCCAATACTGTAATCTCTATCTCTGACTCCTAACACACACACACACACACACACACACACACACACACACACACACACACACACACACACACACACACACACACACACACACACACACACACACACACACACACAGAGAACAACAGCACAAAGAGAGGAAACACAGGTGCTGTGTTTGCTAAATCGCAAAATAAAGAGATCTTATTACCAAAGCTATACTGCTGGAGCCTCACTAACTTCACATTAAGACCATTTTCAATCATCAAATCTTAAACTAAATAATATTTTACCCCAGGAAATACTTCATCATTCAAAACATTACTCTAAAATCTAAAATGAAGAATGAAGAAGAAAATGAACCCAGTCTGATTTGACTGTCTATAAAGTATAAATGATCACTAAATTCTATGTTAGACCTGATTTACATTAAAGTATACTTCATTTTTGAGTCAACATCTGTTGTCTTCCTAGGTCAAAACTGACAACTGAACATGATGTTTAAATATCTGATATAAATTTCCAATTGTTGGATACATCTGATCGTTTTTTGCAAAAAGAGCATCCTGACTCTTAGCCGTTGAGACAGTTTCAGACTTCCACTCTGTTCACTATTTATCAGCATCATTGTGGAGTCAGGATCTTCTTAGTGCAGTTAAGATACACTTCAAGTCAAAACTGCCTTTGGCTCTTTAAAAACTTGGCAACCAACCTGCTAAATTCATTTCAGGGTCACAAGGGGCAGGTGGAGCATCTCCCATGATGCACTTAAATATAAGACAGGAAGGCAAGGATACACCACACACACACACACACACACACACACGGTGCCGTCATGTTTTCATCATAAAATAAAATAAAGCATTCTTTACTCTGACACATTGTTTTAACAGCAGTTTCATTTATACATTCACAGGTTACAGGAACATTTTATTATACCTATTATCTGGATGCTGGAGCTGCACACCTTTGACTTTTCCTTCTAATAGCTGCTTGTAATGTTGTCATCCTAAAGATTAATGTTCATTTTACTGTTGTTCTCATTATAGGCCTCTTCGTATGTTTGTGTGTGTGTGTGTGTGTGTGTGTGTGTGTGTGTGTGTGTCTTTTCACCTCATACTCCTCCTTGAAGCCATAGCCCTGTCCACATTTCATCTGGGTGATGTGTTGGAGGAGGTCGGCAACTCGGATGGCCGGCTGAAACTGGCCTGCCTGGAACTGACCTGCAGGAATGGAAACATTTATACAGAGAGAGAGAGAGAGAGAGAGAGAGAGAGAGAGAGAGAGAGAGAGAGAGAGAGAGAGAGAGAGAGAGAGAGAGAGAGAGAGAGAGAGAGAGAGAGAGAGAGATATGAGTATGAACAGATGGATAGATACAGTAATCATGTGGGAGGGAGAGTAGGTGGAAGGATGGATGGAAGGATCTTTAAAATCATTTTTACCAGATTGCAGTTCTAATTGCTGCTAAGCTAAATATCCTTCTCATCAACCAACAACCCGACTAGCTAAAGTGACAGAGTATCTCTTTCCATAACTTGAAGCTCTGGCACCAACAAATTAACAGCATTCATCAACATGTGATGTGTGCTGATGCTGCACTTCTGCTGCCTAAAAATATTCAATTTATCACTTTGGTGCAAACGATGAGCTGCTTCAGGGTGATTTTTAATGAGAACCAGGACAACTACTTGAATGCATGTCAGAAATATAGTTCAACATATTCTTCATGCTCTTTGTTTCATTCTGCACTGTCAGCTGCTTACACCATTCATGAGATCTGTTAGAGTTTTACATACATGGCATAATGAACAGTCTAGCCAGCTACTCTTCACCAGCGGGTCACTCTTAAGGCCCATTGATGCTCAACGTTGAATACGAATCTGGATACGGACGGAGCCTTCTGTCTGGCTGCGTTCACACTGCAAGCCAAAATCCGATTTTTAGCCAATCTAGATTGGAACCAGATGCTCTTATGAAGTCTGAATCATAAATCACATGAGATCAGATTTTTGCAAACCAGATTGAAACTAACTTTGGGAAAGTTTCAAATCAAGATTTGACTGTCCGTGACGTCTCTCTACGTCTCTACGCTACGTCACTCTATGCGACACCAGACTCACACTTATTCCAGTTGTTGTTGCTAGGTGATATCACTGGAGGCAACGGAGGACGTCGAAAACATCAGTCCATGGACAGAGGACCAAACCATATTCTTAATCTTTGGGGAGATGGCTCGGTTCAGGCGAAGCTAGAGGATTTGTTGTTGTTGTCGCAATTATATCACATCACACAATACAAGCTAGATGTCGCCTCCGCTCTGACAACGTTTCCACGGCAACCTGTCAGATTGGTCATTAATGTGGCCCAGTCTGAACAGAGTCAAATCCAATTTTGGCACACTTGCTAAAAACAGTGTGGACAGTCAGGACTAAAAATCAGATTTGAGAAGGAATCAGATTTGAATCAGTTGCCTGCAGTGTGAACGCAGCCTAACTGACTCACAGAGTAACTAACTAGCCACCTAACTCATCAAATAACAATGTGACTATCTAACTAACTATATTTCTGTACACATACCACTCTGGTAGGAGAGCTCCACAGACTCACAGCCTCCATAGGGAAAACTCTGCAGGGTCAGAGAGGGCTGGGCGAGCGACGGCTGGCTACTATCTGTTAATGGAGCAAGAAAAAAGAGAGGGAGAGAGAGAGAGAGATGTTACCATGACAACAGACCTCTCCTCTGTGACCCCCCTGCACACACACACACCACTCAGCACATATATGTATCGCTCACGGTTGGAGAGGATTGGTCGCCGTTGACAACTGATGAGTTAAATGAGTCACTTAACGCCCCGAGCCCTGATTGGTGGGCACGACGTTAGCACACTTAATTGGAATATCTCTCCACAAATTAAGGAGCAGACAGATTGATTGGATGAGTGTATGGGTTTTATTAGTCAAGACAGATGGAGGGATAGATGGATGGGTTCAGGGACGGAGGGACTGTTGAAGAGGGGGACGTCACATGTCAAGAGCTGTGCCACAAGAAATAAAAGGTTTGAGCAGGTTTTATGAGAGGAAGCTTGTAAAAAATAGCTGACAGCAATATGTATATGTGGAAGGAAGAAGAAGAAGAGGAAGTGAAGAGGAAGTGTCTTATGGGATTACTTATACATTTATTTGTTTCTATTACTAATGTTCTTTTTATTGATTTGCCACTTTTTGTTCCCAAGCCAAGTAAAACTCAACTTCTTCTTAAATGCTTTGAAAAACAGATTAACCCTCCTGTTGTCCTCGAGTCAAGGAAGGAAGAGAGGAAGGAAAGGAGGGAGGGAGGAAAGAAGACAGGGAGGAAAGGAGGGAGGGAGGGAAGAAGGAAGAAAGGAAGGAAGGGAGGAAAGGAAAGAAGGAAGGGAGAAAGGAAGGATGGAGGAAAGAAGGAAGGAAGGAAGGTAGGAGGGGGGGAGGGAGCAAAGAAGGACAGAGGAAAGAAGGAAGGGAAGGTAGGGGGGAGAAAAGACAGAAAGAAGGAAGAAAGGGCGATGGAGGAAGAAGGAAGGAAGGGAGGAAGAAGGAAGGAAAGGAGGAAAGGAAAGAAGGAAGGGAGAAAGGAAGGATGGAGGAAGGAAGGAAGGAAGGAAGGAAGGTAGGAGGGAGGGAGGGAGGGAGAAAGGAAAAGAGGAAGGAAGGAAAGAAGGAAGGGAGGAAGGTAGGTGGGAGGAAATAAGGGGGAGGGAGGAAGGAAGGACAAAAGGAAGGAGGAAACGGGGATGGAGGAAGGAAAGAAGGAAGGGAGGAAAAAAAGAGAAAGGAAAGAAAGAAAGAAGGAGGGAGGGAGGAAGGACAGATGGAAGGAAGTAAGGGAGGAAAGAAGGAACAGTCAAAACAGACGGGGTCAATTTGACCCGGGAGGACGACAGGAAGGTTAAGAGAAGAGAAGAGAAGAGAAGAGAAGAGAAGAGAAAAGGTGAATAGGGGAGACAAAAACTTAAAAAGAGTGAGAATAAAGAAGAGAGAGAAACGAGGAGATTAAGTTTTCAGTTTTATATTATGAGATAGATGAGACAGCTCCAATAGTTCATGTTTTAATCTTCTCATTGGAGTTTTAATAAATAAAGTTATATTTTGCTCAGAGCTGTGGCAATATGGCTTCTGACAGCAGCCAGCCCAGCAGACTCACTCAAGTGTGTGTGTCTCTCTCTCTGTGTGTGTGTGTGTGTGTGTGTGTGTGTGTGTGTGTGTGTATATCTCAGAAGTAAAGGGGCTGTAATATAAAACTGCGTAACTCTATGTTTTCTTAATGGAGCTATTTGCATGTTAATGACGGCTGTGGATTCATTAGTGGCCCAAAGTGGCTCCATAAGCCAATCTAAACACTGGCTTCTCTAAACGAATCAAGAATGAGTCAGCCACATGGGTCACTCTGAAGCTTCAACTGGTGTGTGTGTGTGTGTGTGTGTGTGTGTGTGTGTGTGTGTGTGTGTGTGTGCGTGTGTGTGTGTGTGTGGTCGAGAAAAATAAAGGAGAAGAAATAGGGAAGTAAATGAAATGAGCTCACAATGAGTGATTCGAAACAGCTGACAAGTCCATTGTGTGAGGAGAGGAAGTGATAAAGTAATGTGGAAGAGAATTAGAGGAGGAAATGAGTGGATGAAAGAGGAGAGGAAGAAAGAAAGACAAGAGATGGAACAGTGGAGAAACAAAGAGAGGAGCTGCAAAAGATGGAGGAAATAGGAAAGAGAGAGAGAAGTGGAAGTGGAAGTATGTCCATGAAGAACGTTTCCTTGATATGCTGATTTAACCCTCCTGTCAAATTGACCCCATCTCTTTTGACTGTTCCTTCTTTCTTTCCTTCCTTTTTCCCTCTTTTAAATTTTTCCTTCGTTCTTCCCCTCCTTCCATACTTCTTTCCTCATTTCCTTCCATACTTCCTTGCTTCTTTCCTTCCTTCCTTCCTTCCCTCCTCCTTTCCTTCTTCCCTCCCTCCTTACTCCTTTCCTCCATCCCTCTCTCCTTCCTCCTCTCCTCCTTTCCTTCCTTCCTTCTCTCCTTACTTCCTTCCTCCCTCATTCCCTCCTTCCTCCCTCCCTCCTTACTCCTTTCCTTCCTCCCTTCCTTCCTTCTTTACTCCCTTCCTTCCTCCTTTCCTCCCTCCCTCCCTCCTTCCTCCTTTTCTTCCTTCCTTCCGTCCTTCCTTCCTCCCTCCCTCCCTCCTTTCCTTCCGTTCTTCCTTCTCTTCTTACTTCCTTCCTCCCTCCCTCCCTCCCTCCTTCCCTCCTTCCTTCATCTCTCCTTACTTCCTTCCTCCCGCCCTCCCTCCTTTCCTTCCTTCCTTCCTTCTCTCCTTACTTCCTTCCTCCCTCCCTCCCTCCTTCCTTTCTTCCTTCCTTCCTCTAAGGCTTCAGCTACATTTAGACACTTAAAAGTACTTTCTCATAAACTGTTGTTTCCTAACTTCCTAAAAGCATTTTTCAAACTCACTGACATTTTCTAACATATTTCCATGAATAACCTTATCTTGAGTTTTTGGCCTTTTCTATTCACAATTTTTTCTTCCCTTTTTGTCCTCTCATCCCTCTTTTCATCATTTTCTCTTTCTTTTTTTGTAGCTTGTTCTCTATTTTATTCACCATGAAGACATAATTAATTGGTTACAGGTTGCAAATCACTGACTGTATCACTACCGCCACAGCCTTACTAAGATCTTTTTAACACAGATAAAATACATATATAATGGAACGAGAACATATAAAATCATGCAAACCTACAAAAAATAGAAAAAAACCCCACTAACATAAACCATCGCCATCACATTCAGATGCATATACAGAAAATAAGGAAATGTGGTGCATGCATGCTCATCCTTTGTCACTGAGACTCTGAAAAAATTCCTAGAGGCTCCTGCCAGCTGCCTCCAAGGCCGCAGGTGTGTGTTTAAATGCAAATGTGTGTGTGTGTGTGTCTGTGTTTCCGTGTGTCTGTGTGTGTGTTAAGCTCATCAAGGTCAAATATGCATTAAGCCAGGCATGAAATGGAGTCATAGCGGCAGCTCCACAACACTGACTATGATGAAGACATCTCAATGCTAATGGGGAGATTTATTGACCCCACAGCCACGAGAGTGAGTGTGGAGAATGTGTGTGTGTGTGTGTGTGTGTGTGTGTGTGTGTGTGTGTGTGTGTGTGTGTTCTGTCATAGGCTACTTTTGGGGACATATGTCAGACTTCAAAACAAGTTAATTGGAGACAGCTTGTCCAAATAGGAAACAAAAGTCATGTCCCCAATTGAGAAAAAGACCATCTTTGGGTCAGTGGTTAAGGTTATGATTAGGCAGGTAATGGTGATGTAATGTCCTCAAAAGTGATGTGATATGTGTATGTATGTGTGTGTGTGTGTGTGTGTGTGTGTGTGTGTGTGTGTGTGAAGGCCGTTTACGCTGTCAGTGAGTGTGTATGTTAATGCAGTCCTTCATGCTTGGCAGTGTGCTATATAAAGTTCCCTCCTCCTCCCACCCTGTGACTTTATTAAGACTCAGTTATGGATGACTTCCATTCGGAGTATCAGTGTCACTGTTCACTCTGAACTTCCTTTATACAACCAGTGTGTCCACCTGTATTTCTACACCAGTTATAACATATATCCTCCAGATTTACAGGCTAGGTTATTATAAAACTACAAAATGTGGTCAAACCAAGTGGAAAAGGTTCTTAATCTGCATTTTTTGGGGTCCTGTCTGTGATAAATGGACTGTACTGTACTTATATAGAGCGTTTCTAGTCATTATGGCTACCACACACGTTTGTTTTGACTGTTCCTTCTTTCCTTCCTTCCTTCCTTCCTTCCTTCCTTCCTTCCTTCCTTCCTTCCTTCCTCCCTCCCTCCTTCTTTCTTTCCTTTATTCCTTCCTTCCTTCCTCCCTACGTCCTCTCCTTTCTCCCTCCTACCTTCCTTCCTTCTTTCCTTCTTTCCTCCCTCCTACCTTCCGTCCTTCTTTCTTTCCTTCCTCCTTCCTTCCTCCCTCCCTCCCATCCTTCCTTCTTCTTTTGGGGTCCTGTCTGTGATAAATGGACTGTACTGTACTTATATAGAGCTTTTCTAGTCACTATGGCTACCACACATGTCTGTTTTGACTGTTCCTTCTTTCCTTCCTTCCTCCCTCCTTCTTTCTTTCCTTTATTCCTTCCTTCCTTCCTCCCTACGTCCTCTCCTTTCTCCCTCCTACCTTCCTTCCTTCTTTCCTTCTTTCCTCCCTCCTACCTTCCGTCCTTCTTTCTTTCCTCCGTCCTTCCTCCCTTCTTTCCTTCCTTCCTCCTTCCTTCCTTCCTCCCTCCTTTCCTTCCTCCCTCCCTCCCATCCTTCCTTCTTCTTTTGGGGTCCTGTCTGTGATAAATGGACTGTACTGTACTTATATAGAGCGTTTCTAGTCATTATGGCTACCACACACGTCTGTTTTGACTGTTCCTTCTTTCCTTCCTTCCTTCCTTCCTCCCTCCTTCTTTCTTTCCTTTATTCCTTCCTTCCTTCCTCCCTACGTCCTCTCCTTTCTCCCTCCTACCTTCCTTCCTTCTTTCCTTCTTTCCTCCCTCCGTCCTTCCTCCCTTCTTTCCTTCCTTCCTTCCTTCCTTCCTTCCTTCCTCCCTTCCTTCCTCCTTTCCTTCCTCCCTACTTCTTTTGGGTCCTGTCTGTGATAAATGGACTGTACTGTACTTATATAGAGCTTTTCTAGTCATTATGGCTACCACACAGAGTCAAATTGACCCCGTCTGTTTTGACTGTTCCTTCTTTCCTCCCTTCCTTCCTTCCTCCCTCCTTTCCTTCCTCTCTCCCTCCCTCCCATCCTTCCTTCTTTGTTTGGGTCCTGTCTGTGATAAATGGACTGTACTGTACTTATATAGAGCTTTTCTAGTCATTATGGCTACCACACAGGGTGCTCATCAGGACGAAACTAACCATTCATACACATTCATACTCTGATGGCAGGAGCTACCACACAGAGTACCAACCTGCTCATCAGGAGGAAACTAACCATTCATTCACATTCACACATCCTTGACACAGTAACGGGAGCAATTTGGGGTTAAGTATCTTGCCCAAGGACACGTAGACATGTGACTAGAATTGAACCTCTGATCTTCCCATTGGTGGACGACTGCTCTACTTCCTGAGCCACAGCCAGACACTCTGATGTATGTTGTTTATATGCAGCTGTATTCGGCACTTTTCAGCTTATCTTATCTCATCTTATCTACCTTGTATACTGATTTGATGGTGGTTAACAGTTGACCAGAACATTTGCTTAACATGATTTAAGTATGAGAAATTACTATCATCTGTGGCCATGTTACAAATCAATACACTTCAGGTTTGTCCTTACTGCACTAAAACATCTGGGGCCATGTAAAGAGTTTGCCATATAAAACATTTTCTTTCTGTTGTCCTCGAGTTAAGGAAGGAAGGAAGGAAGGAGGGAAGGATGGAAGGGAGGAAGGAAGGAAGGATGGAAGGGAGGGAGGAAGGGAGGGAGGGAGGGAGGAAGGAGGAAGGAAGGAAGGAATTAAACGAGGGAGGAAGGAAGGAAGAAAGAAAGAAGGAAAGGGGGGAGGAAGGAAGGGAGGGAGGGAGGGAGGAAGGAAGGAAGGAAGGAAGGAAGGAAGGGAGGAAGGAAGGAAGGGTGGATGGGAGGAAGGAAAGTAGGAAGGAAGCGACGAAGAAGGAAGGAGGGAGGGAGGGAGGGAGGAAGGAGGGAAGGAAAGAAGGAAGGGAGGAAGGAAGGAAAGAAGTAAAGAAGGAAGGAAGGGAGGTAAGAAGGACAGAGGGAAGAAGAAAGGAGGAAGGAAAGAGGGAAAGAGAGAAGCAGGACGAAAAGGGAGGAACAGTACGTGGTCAGTTTGACCCGGGAGGACGACAGGAAGGTTAGGAAAAGGTCATTTTTGGTCTTAATTTACAAGAACAAAAAATATAAAAACTTCAATAGAAAGGTGAACTCAGGTCTAACGAGTTGAAAAGTTTTACTCCTGTTGCCGTTCTTTATGTATGAATATGTTCAGGGTCAGGAAATAACACTGTAATAGTTATACACAGTGTGCAGAGTTTAAACTTTCAAGCTTTCTTCTCCTTGAAACTCCCAAATGACAATCACTGATAAATCCAATTATACTCAAGAATTATACTAAAGAAATGACTTCATTACCGTGGCAACTGAACGTCTATACTTATACAGAGGAAGAAATTGTCCACATATTGGATGTTATTCATTACCTTATGCATCAGCCCACACACGCACGCGCACGCACGCGCACGCGCACGCGCACACACACACACACACACACACACACACACACACACACACACACACACACACACACAATTACTCCAGCGCTGTAATGGAACACTGTATTAATTAGATGTGAGTAGTCGAACAATAATTGAAAACTGAAATTGAAATTATGCTTAACACTCCACATGGCACTATCATAATATAACCCTCATCACCTTCACACTTAAAAACAAAAAAACAATCAAATATATTTAGTACAACTAATCATTCAATGCTTCTATCACATTAAAAAAAAAGAAAATACACAGTCTACTATATTATATACCACTGGGTAAAAGTAGACAATGCAACAATGCTGCAAACTTTTAATACATGTTTTTCCATTTTAAATGTAATTATCTCTACTAGTCGAATATGTTAAAACATTACAGCTACACTTTATGCAATTTAAACAAATGCACTGTTCAACTAACACCTCATCTCACTAGCAAAACTATCTGTTGTTCAAACCATGGATCTGTAAAAGTACACAGTATCTTAACCGTCATATCTAAAACCGCTGAGTTAAATTTACTTGTGCACTTGGCGACTGCACTTCTAATATCAAAAAATGTGCTCTGTCATAGTACATTCACAAAGGCATGTCTGAAGCCACGAAATTAGCTTGTTTAGTCATCATCTGTGTTTTTAATATGGATTCATCCTCATTACTTTTAACAGTGGAGGGTCCTTCACAACATGCTCCAGGCTAGTTTACTGTTAAAATGCAACATGTTCTGCAAACCCTGTAACATTAAAGTCCGTATAAAGTAAGAATAAATATGTGTTCTGAGTTTGACATACCACAGAAAAGTGTGTTGTTAACCACCCTGCCAAATATGAATGATAAAAAAAATCGCCAAATATATGAAATTAGGCTTCAAAGTTGTGTAAAATCAGCCTCTTTCTCTGCTACCAAACGCTGAAACCCCGCCCCCTACCAAGTGTCAGCTGTCAATCAAAGTCACCACCTCTACCAGAAACATGGACGCTAGGTCTGAGAGCTTTCTGCTGCTAACTCAGCTGCTAGCTCGGCGGCTAGCTTGGCTAACTGGCTAACTGTAGACTGTAGTAGTCTCACGCTGCTGAAAGACAGCAAGTTTAACAGAAAGTGCTTTAAAAAATAAAATAAAATAATGTCTGGTAAGTTCATCCCTCTCTTTTTCTTTTCCTCTTCCTGTCTTCCTTTGAAGCACAAGGTCAAGTTCAACTTAATTTTATTGCCGCAGAGCCAAACCGGCAGATTTCTCTTCAGTATGGATGAAAAATCACTCTGGTATTTGAAACACATTACAGCCTGTAGTGGAACAGTGAGCCGCTAGCATAAAAGATGGAAAACACAATTGCATTTGAACTATTGTCCAGAAGAGGAAAGAGAAAAAAAAGAAGCAAGAGAATGAAGGAAATGTAGACAGGGGAAGGAGGAGAGAGCCTATCAGTGGTTCAGGGTGAAAAACAGATATATAGAATAGTTGAAGGTCTCAATTTACATCATAAAGCACAGAAGGCATAAAATATAGTGCTTGCATGTCCAAAGCAATCTATATTCCTTCACTTTGCTTAAAGTCTGTGTAAAGTAAGAATAAATAGGTGTTCTGAGTTTGACATACCACAGAAAAGCGTGTTGTTAACCACCCTGCCAAATTTGAATGATTAAAAAAATCAAGCCAAATATATGAAATTAGGCTTCAAAGTTGTGTAAAAATCAGCCTCTTTCTCTGCTCCCAAACGCTGAAGTCCCGCCCCCTACCAAGTGTCACCTGTCAATCAAAGTCACCACCTCTACATGGATGGAAACATGGATGCTACATCTGAGAGCTTTCTGCTGCTAACTCGGCAGCTAACTCGGCGGTTAACTCAGCTATCTGGCTAACTGTAGACTGTAGTAGTAGTAGTGTTTGCTGAATGCCGGACCTTCTAGCTTCATTGTTGATTTTCATTGTGCTTCTCTCCTCTATCCTTCCTTTTTCTCCTCTCTACCCCAACCGGTCGAGGCAGATGTTCTCCCACTCTGAGTCTGGTTCTGAGGGTACTTCCTGTTAAAAGGGAGTTTTTTCTCTCCACTGTTGCTCATGTGGGAATGTTGGGTCTCTTTAAAGTTAAAACCTGAAGAGTTCGGTTTAGAACCTGCTCTATGTGGAAAGTGCCTTGAGATAACTCTGTTGTGATTTGGCACTATACAAATAAAGATTGATTGATTGATTGATTGATTGATTGAATGTATTTATACCTCTACAGCAGCAGGGGCGGGTTTATGCTAATCACTAAATCCTGAACACAGAAATCTTGAAACACAGTTTGTGAAGCCTAGCTCCACAATTCAAATCTAAATGGTTGAAATGTTTTTTACACCTTTTTTAGAAATACATTTATGACCTATTTAATGTGTTTAGAAGAAAATGTCTGAATTCACTTTACACTGTCTTTAAGTTGAGATTGCTTTTTCCTTATATTGAGCACAAATAAATACTACGAAATAGAAGAAGTTATCTCTTTTTGAAAACTGTCAATCAAGAGCTAAGCGCAAATATAATCTTTACAACACAACCCAAGTGCATATATTACGCCTATATTTTAAATGTGAAACCCATGTTGTGGATAAGATGTTGGAAATATCCAGACTTTATAAAAATATGAGGAGGGATGGGACGCATATCAAGAAAAATAGGGAAGATGAGGCCTATAAATAAATAAAAAATTACAATAATTATAAAAATAGGGGAGATGAAATGGACAGAAAAAGGGTAAAAAGAGTTCAGGGCATGGCAGAACATGAGAGAAATAGAAAAATGGAGAGTTTGAGAAATAACCAGAGTTCTTCGACATACCTCCGTGATAAACATCTTGTTTTTTAATTACTTACTGCAGCGTACTGAATTGCTTTGCTAATGCAGCTTACATGATTTAAAGACTGAATTTAAATTGAGAAAGCTGAAAGAGAAAACTGATGGAAAGAAAGAAATACAGAAACACAGATAAAGCAGGCTAAAAACAAGCCGGAGAAAGAAAGCAGTAGAATAAAGGAGAGATAAGTGGAAGAAGAGACAGAAAGGCAGCTGAATATATATATATATATATATATAAATAAATATATATCTGGAGTGCAGGTCACAGGGATCAACTGGTCTAGACAGGATCCAATGGTTTACCTCATTTCACCTCCCTGCTCTTAACAAGTCGAGAGAAAGCACTGACTCAAGTCTAACGCTAAGGGTGTGTGTGTGTGTGTGTGTGTGTGTGTGTGTGTGTGCGTGTGTGTGTGTGTGCCACCTCCTTTGAAACTTCTAGGCAGCAGCGTCAAACACAGATATCCGAGTGTGTGTGTAGGTGGTGAATTTGTGTTTGTGTGTGAAGATATGATGATGATGTGTGAAGTCACCAAGCAGCTACACAGCAGACTGACACATCTGCTTCTTAAGAGAGTTTCTTATTTAACAAAAAAAAAAACTGAGTCAGGACCAGGAAGAGACAGAGATAGAGACAGGTGGACAAGAAGACATACAGACAGATAGCAGAGAGAGAGAAAAAAAGAGGAGGTTTGTAATAAAGGAGGATTAACTTTATATTTCTGTTGGGTAGGGAGGTAGTGTTTGCCTCCAGCTGCTCACTGTTAGTATAGGAGACTACTTCCTGTCTGCCTGCCTGATGCATGGAGATAATTAACAGAGACGTGACAGATTAAAGTGATAATATGCAATATTTTCACACAAATGAATGCCTGGTTTGCTGTTGTCTAAGGTCAAATAAGCTTTTTTTTTTTCTTTTCCAACTTTTACAATTACTGTTCTAAAGATCTATGCAGGGTTTGAAGCTTTGCCTATCATATTAAGTTTATCAAGGCCAGTTTTTAAGTTTTTGTGTTAAGAAATGTTTAAGATATCATTTAAAGCAGGATGACAGCGGGGAAAATAGTTTTGGGTGGGTCAACCAGCCAACCGATGGCAAAGATTCAAATACTGGATATCAAATTCAATACATTTTGCAACCTGGTTTGATTCTGGCAAAGGACCTATGCTGCAGCTCATTTGCATGTCTCTCTCTCCCTGTTTCCTGTCCTATCAAAATAAAGGCAAAAAAAAAAAAATCCTCAAAAAAGATTCTTAAAAACAGAAGTGACAGCAGCCTCCATAGTAACCACCATAGCAACGATAGAAAGCCTTTGTAATAACTGACAAACTAAACATCATATACATTAATTTAATGAATATTATGAACATTTAAAAGGCACATTTCTTACTATAAATGTAATAAAATGCGTTGTAGTACCAAAACCATCCTAGGATTTTGTTGGCCATTATAGTAACATAGCTATTACATGCTTTGATGTGAGAATGGGGATGCATCTGCTCTCCACAGGAGTTAAAGGGAACGATTGATGTATCACCTACATGCCAAATTGGACTTTGACATATGGACAGCATGCAATTTTCAAAGTGCAAAATTCACCTGCATCTAAAACTGGACTTTGATGTATGCACTGCACGCAATTTGAAAGTGCTAAGCTATGTTATTTGTGCATACATTGAAGAAACCAGTCTGAAGACTCTACTAGAGATTGAATATAAGATGTGTAAAGCAGGCAGTCAAGATGTGGCTGGAAAAAAAGTGCAGAGGTTCAATCTTCTATCCCAGAGCACATAAAGGTTAAAAATGACTATCTCTCATCCCTGCTCTCACCTTCAATTACCCAGCACAAATTATGGCCAAACAAAATGACTACCATTAGCCATAATCACCTTACATGCAGCCTAATGCTGTGCTGAACAAGACTGGGGAAAATAATTGCCCTTCAGTAATGCTGTGGAAAAACTACTTCCAATACGAGCGGGGCTGGAGTTAGAAATTATGAGCTCTCTAGTCTGAACAGGAGGTGACTCTGGACTGGACTGGACCGGACTGGACTGGACCATCTTCCACTTGTTGGTTAAGTGTTTTAAGCGTAGTGCATTTTCAAATAGCTACTGAAAGAAACAATAAAAGCAAAATGTCACATCCATCCATCCTTCCTTCCTTCCTTACTTCCATTTGTCCTTCCTTCTTTCCACCTTTCCTTCCTTCTGTCCTTCCTTCCTCCATCCCTCCCTCCCTCCCTCCCTCCCACCCTCCCTTCATTCCTTCCTTCCCTCCTTCCTTCCTTCCTTCCTTCCTTCCTTTTTTCCTCTGTCCTTCTTCCCTTCCTTCCTCTCTTCCTCTTTCCCTTTCTCCCTCCCATCTTCCACTTCCTCTACGCAGCAGTGCAGTTGTTCCTTAAGTGTTTTAAGCGTAGTGCATTTTCAAATAGCTACTGAAAGAAACAATAAAAGCTGAATGTCACATCCACTGAGGCCTGCTGACAGTAAAATCTATATCAAAAAAGATCAAGGATGCTCAAACTGTGCACGGTTTGTTGGCTTGGGGAACTTCCTTCGATTGCTTTTACTTCTTATATATACACTTCTGTCCTTGATTTAGCTCTCCAGTTAGACTCCTTCGCTCCTCGGTGCTTTAACCCTTGTGTCGTCCTCCCGGGTCAAATTGACCCCATCTGTTTTGACTGTTCTTTCCTTCATTCCTTCCTTCCTTTCTTCTGTCCTTCTTTCTTCCCTCCCTCCTTCTCTCCTTCCTTCTTTCCTCCATCCCACCTACCTTCCTTCCTTCCTTCTTTCCCTCCCTCCTTCCTTCCCACCCTCCTTCCTTCCCTCCTTCCTCCCTCCTACCTTCCTTCCTTCCCTTCCTTCCTCCTCCCTCCTTCTCTCCTTCCTTCTTTCCTCCCTCCAACCTACCTTCCTTCCTTGCTTCCTTCCTTCTTTCCTCCCTTCCTTCCCACCCTCCCTCCCTCCTACCTTCCTTCCTTCCCTTCCTTCCTCCTCCCTCCTTTCCTTCCTTCATCCTCCCTTCCTTCCTCCTCCCTCCTTTCCTTCCTTCATGCTCCCTTCCTTCCCACCCTCCCACCCTCCCACCTTCCTCCCTCCCTCCCTCCCTCCCTCCCTCCCTCCCTCCTTTCCTTCCTTCCTTCCTTCCTCCTTTCTCCTTTCCTTCCTCCTCCCTCCTTTCCTTCCTTCATCCTCCCTTCCTCCCTTCTTTCCTTTCTTCCTTGACTCGAGGACGACAGGAGGGTTAATGTTTTGCATTGGTCCGTGTGTGTCATTGTATTTGTGCAACTATGTGTACCTAATTAAACACAAAGAAAGCTCTTGATCCATGAAAAAAAAACATAACATGACTTCACAGTGCTAACAGACGTGAAGGGCTGTCCTTGGCCCGGCACAAAAAGGCTGACACTCGCTGTGTGAAGTGACAGAGAACAGTGTTGTGTAACCTTTTAACATACATCAGTGTCTGGGAAATTGATTTCTACAAGAAAACGTGTTTGCACATAAGAATGCACGCTATGCTGCGGTGGCTTTCTACTGATCCACTGGATTTACGTCTTATCAATGTTAACACTGCGCTGGGGGTGCATATGTATGTGTGTGTGTGTGTGTGTGTGTGTGTGTGTGTACTTCTTTGCATATTTGTACCTTTCAGATGTGTCCTTGTCCTCTTATGCATATGCTTGTGTATGCTATACTACTCATGTAAGTATTGGTTTGTGTATTTGCTTGTCTATGCAAGATTTTGAGAGAGTGTGTGTGTGTGTTTGTGTGTGTGTGTGTGTGTGTGTGTGTGTGTGTGTGTGTGTGTGTGTGTGTGTGTGTAGGTATGTACATGTGTGTGGTGTGTGTAGTATGTGTGAAATCCCTTTTCCATGGCTGAGAAAACACCTGAGCTATGGAGAAAGCTATACAGCTTACACACACACACACACACACACACACACACACACACACACACACAGACACACACACGTCCTAAACCCCGCTCTGCATTGCATACTGGATTTACCCAAGCTCCTTCTCCACGTCTTTGATCCTTCAATCTGTATGTCTCTCTCACTTAATAACTTTCTCTCTCTCTCTCTCTCTCTCTCTCTCTCTCTCTCTCTCTCTCTCTCTCTCGCTCTCACTCTCGCTCTCACTCTCTCTCTTTCTCTCTTGCTCTCTCACTCTCTTTTCAAGCTATTGACTGGCATCATTCGGGCTCTTGCCACCATTATCCATTTCCAAAAGCCAAAAAGGTATTGAAATGTGTCTAAATGTTAGATTCTTTCTTTAGTCAGCCCCAATAAAGTGAAGAACTTCCTGTTTATCATCACCTTGGTGGCATATTTCTGTTTCTCAGATCATGAGGGCTTTGTTCCTCTCTTCTTCTCCACCTGTATGTTTTGTTAGAGCATCCGTCAGCCTATGGGACTTGCATTTGTTTTTCTGTCTTGAGGCAAAACGGAGGCTGTTTTGTTTATTCTTTTTTTTTATAGAGTAAATTAGCTGTTTGGGCTTGTTTTAATTAGACATAGCGTAGAGTTTAACAGTGTTAGAATGCAAATAAAGGAATATAATGAATCATATTTAACTAAGAAAATAAAGAAGGTTGAATCAGATAATATACTGTTAACCTGTCCTTCTTCCCTTCCTCTCTTCCTCTTCCTCTTTCCCTTTCTCCCTCCCTCCCTCCTACTTTCCTTCTTTCTTCCGTCCTTCCTTCCTTTCCTCCCCCCTCCCTTCCTTCCTTCTTTCCTCTGTCCTTCTTCCCTTCCTTCCTCTCTTCCTCTTTCCTTTTCTCCCTCCCACATTCCTTCTTTCCTCCGTCCTTTCTTCCCTCCTTCCTTCCTTCTTCCTGTCCTTGCTTGTTTAATTTTCCATCTTAACTTTATTTTTCTCTTTCTTTTGCATCTTCTTCATATCTCTATCTATCGTTCCCTACTTCTTCTGCCCCCTTTTCCATTCATTTCTACCTCTTCATCTCTCTCTCTCTCTCTCTCTCTCTCTCTTTCCCGTGTTACTACACATCGGCCATTTTCCACTTGGCCTTGGATGATGATAATGATGAGAGCATGCACAGCGGTTAATTTACAGGTCCTCCATCCATTGATTCACTTCTTCAATCAATAAAATAATTGTAACGCTCAGCATGACGAGCAAACATCAACCAGCAACCGGCACTGCTCACATATGATGCATGTGGACGGACGGATGGATGGATGGATGGATGGTGGAAAAGATAGATGGATGAAAGGGGAGATGGGAATGTGCAGTATTGATGGAAGTCAGAGTCAGTATTTATAGAGGGAGTAATGTATGTACACTTAGATGGATAGATGGAAGGAGAGATAATTGAATCAATTAAACCAGCAAAGAAGAGATGGATATAGTCAGTGAGGAAGGGGATAGAGGAGAGGACTGACAGATGAACAGATATGATGGGAATAATGGGTAAGGCGAGGATTAATGGATAAGTGTATGTAATGACAGATGGGATGAACAGATAGAATATGGGAGAATTGGGAGGAATGACTGAAAGGATGGAGGATGGATACAAAGAGGAAAATCAAGAGTAGTACTGTTTAATTTCACTTTTTCAGCTGTTTTTTTTTCTTCTTGCTGATTACAGTTTTGTTTTATGTTTTTTGCGTCTTCTTTAATTGCAGAAAGGAACAGATGGTTTCGAACAAAACGCTAACGTCATTCCCCAAAAGAGATGTATGACA
>NC_070580.1:33653783-33656283 GCF_027409825.1 Scomber japonicus | reverse complement strand
AAGAAAAGAGGAAGGAAGGAAGGGAGGAAGGAAAGGAGGTAAGAAAGGAAGGAGGGAGGGAGGAAGGAAAGAAAGAGATATGGAGGGAGGAAGGACAGACAGAGAGAAGGAAAGAAGGAAGGGAGGAAGGAAAGGAAAGAAGGTAGGAGGGAGTGAGAAAAGAAAAGAGGAAGGAAAGAAGGAAGGACTCGTCTTTTTTTCTGTTACCATCTATTGAGTTATTCCATTTTGGATTAAACCTCATTCTTGCCACGAGCCATACTACTGTATAATATGTTTTTTTCTATGTATTGACCCACATTGAGATTATGTCACATTTAAGTGCGGACTCGTTCAGACGGAACCACTTTTGTGTTTTCAGAATTCAATATAGTAGCATTGATGGAGCCGTTAGTGTTATTGGATTGTTCCTCGTGCTGCTGGATGTGAAGCATTGATCTTTGTTTCTATGTGTTCATTGTTAATTGTGTCCTATGATGATTGTTAGTTGTTTTTTTTTTTTTGGGGGGGGGGGGGGGTTGTCATATATGAGTTCATTGCTTTTCATATTTGTCCTTCGCCTGCTTTATACTCTTCTCTTAACCTTCCTGTCGTCCTCCCGGGTCAAATTGACCCCGTCTGTTTTGACTGTTTCCTTCCTTCCTTCCTTCCTTCCTTCCTTCCTTCCTTCCATCTTTCCTTCCTTCCTTTCTACCTTCCTTCTTTCCTTCCTTCCTTCTTTCCTTTCCCCCCTTCCTTCCTCCCTGCTACTGTCCTTCCTTCCCTCCTTCCTTTCCTCTGTCCTTCTTTCCTTCCATCCTGCTACTGTCCTTCCTTCCTTCCTTCCTTCCTCCCTTCCTTCCTTTCCTCTGTCCTTCTTTCCTTCCTTCCTCCTTTCCTTTCCCCCCTTCCTCCTCCCTGCTACTGTCCTTCCTTCCTTCCTTCCTTCCATTCCTCTGTCCTTCTTTCCTTCCTTCCTCCTTTTCTTCCTCCCTGCTACTGTCCTTCCTCCCTTCCTTCCTCCCTTCCTTCCTTTCCTCTGTCCTTCTTTCCTTTCCTTTCCCCCCTGCTACTGTCCTTCCTTCCTTCCTTCCTTCCTCCTTTCCTTATTTCTTCCTCCCTTCCATCCTTCCTTCCTCCTTTCCTTCCATGCTTCCATCTTTCCTTCTTTCTTCCTTCTTTCCATCCTTCCTTCCTCCTTTCCTTCCATCCTTCCTTCCTTCCTCCTTTCCTTCCATGCTTCCATCTTTCCTTCTTTCTTCCTCCTTTCCATCCTTCCTTCCTCCTTTCCTTCCTTCCTTCCTTCCTTCCTTGACTCAAGGACAACAGAAGGGTTATATCCCTTATATCTTGATCTCTTGCCGATGAGGAGATCACCGATTCCAGAGAAAAAAATGACTGAAGCTCTCATTTATTTGGAGTTTCTGGGTTCAAATTGATCATGGTCCACCTGATTTTCAGTTTTTTCGTGAGCTTAACATTCCTGCTATCACAGTGGTCGATCACAATCTGTCAGTCCAAAAAAAAAAAAATGACCACTGTGGGAATGAGGTCAACAAAACAAAACAAAAAAAGCTGTTAGAGTAGAGCCGGGCATTGCTTATAAATATGATTCACCACCAGGTCTTGACTTCCTTACACAGTGACTGATGGCTACTACGCCTCTGCAAATATAGTCTATCTCTGCCTCACACACAGACTGCTAGAGGTCTATAAATAAATGATATGTAGGATAGACACAGGAACACACACACACACACACACACACACACACACACACACAATAAGATAAAACCTGGGGGCGGGGGGTGGGGTGGGGTGGGGGTTGCTGGGAGACTGGCTGTGACATATTATATGCTGGCTAAACTCGTTCAATAATCCACAGCAGATATCACAGCTAGCCAACACACATTTATCTACAGGAGCTAGTCGGGTTTGTGTGTTTGTGTGCTCGACTAAAAGTAATTGTCATTTAACTAAAAAAAAGCCAATTAGTACTCATGCATATTAGCGTATGCAGTATGTGTGTGTGTGTGTGTGTGTGTGTGTGTGTGTGTGTGTGTGTGTGTGTGTGTGTGTTCATGCTTTCTGATTCCTGATGGGCCAAGCAGGTGGCCATTAGTGGAAACTCTGCCGCTAACAGCTAAAGAAAATCTCTCCGCCACCTTCATACTGACTGAGCTGATGATATGATATGCCCCCCCCTTCCCTTTCCCCTTTCTCCTGCCCCCCCCCCCCCCCCCACTCCCAATCTCCGCTCTTAACAATGTTTTTCCATTTGAATCCCATTTCCTGTATCTTATACATTTAGGTACTATGGTGATACAAAATCCAGGGAATAATGAAGTCGGTCATAATGATATATTCCACCAGAAAGTATAGTATTGTCTACCTACACTGGTCAAATCTGGACCAAAGCCTCTTTAAAAGCACAGTTTCAGAACTGTAACAGCTTTACTGTGAAAATGCGGTAAAGGCATAATCTGAAGGGTAGTTTAGGAAAAAAAACAAAGTACCATTG
>NC_070580.1:33641145-33648283 GCF_027409825.1 Scomber japonicus | reverse complement strand
TCTGTAGTTATAAGAACTACAGAACTACTATTCCCATTCCTCACATGTGATATATACATTGATAGAGCAGGATGTCTGAGGCATATTTTAAATGAGCACTGCAGTTCATCTCAGCAACTTTAGCTCAGAATTGGAGTCTCCTAATAGCCTGCATGTGAAATGTTGAGGGAATATCAGTAAATTGTAAATTGTAGTGTCTATGTAGTAGTGTCTCTGTAGTGTTCATAAGTATCTCCGGAATCTAAATAGAAAATGTGGAAAAATCTGCTTTCCAATAGTATCAGCCAACAGCAGCCATGCCAACACACTGTTTAGAGCTCTATGAGAGACTGATTGTTTCAAATAATACATGTGCGTCAAATAAAGGAGTGTGTGCCTTTGAGTGACCATGCATTTAACTGCTGTGTGTGTGTGTGTGTGTGTGTGTGTGTGTGTGTGTTATGCAATTGTCAATAAACATAGCTCGTTTATATATAATATGGAGTGTATGCAGGACTTCGGTGCTTCAGTTGGAGTGTGTGTGTATTTGTGTGTGTGTGTGCATGATTTGGACGAGGCTATATATTTTTCATTAGTGTGTGCAGATTGCTAGCGGAGTCAATATAGCAGTATGTATTCATTTTTCTGATAAAAACAAATGAAAGACTGAAATACTGCATGAGGAATAAAGCAGCAGAAACACAGCGATGGCTGCCATCTTCCTAATTGTGTATATTTTTCACTGTGAAAAAGTAATTACTGGACGGGTCAAACAGCCACAGGGTGGATGTTTCAAGAAGAAGTTTTGGCATGTGATGACTGTTCTGCTCCGTTAGGACTGTGCTGCAGATTTGGAGGAAATTTTGAGATGCTTTGAAGACAGCTGGAAAAGCAGGGATTTTCAGAAATTCTCTGCAGGGATTTGTAAGGGAGCTCGGGGCGACTGGGTGTGTGTGTGTGTGTGTGTGTGTTTGTGCAGGTATATGTGCTGGTGTGTGTGCGTGTGTGTGTGTGTGCTCGTACGTGCTTGCGCATGTATGAACAGACAGCTATAATAGCACCTTGTTAGAATTGGTTAATAAGCAGGAAATGGCCACTTGGTGGAGGAGATAACAGTGGATTGCATTGACCTTTTAGGGTGAGACACTTTAAGAGATGGACCGTGCAAACAATGCAGATGAAGTCTGACTGAACATTCCCCCTAACCATCAAACTAAGGCGCTTCCAGCCAGCCAATATACTATGTGCATCCAATGAGTGTTTTGCCACAGGGTGCATATCCAATATTATACAGAGTCTCTGTCATATTATATGTTTCAAAGCACTCTATTGAAAAAGAAAACCAGAATGGAAAGTTTAAGTGACACTGTTTCCATACTAAAAAACACTGTTAACCCTCCTGTTGTCCTCAGGTCAAGGAAGGACAGAAGGAAGGTAAGGAGGAAAGGAGGAAAAGAGGAAGGAGGGAAGGAAGGAAGGAAGGAAGGAAGGAAGGAAGGAAGGAAGGAAGGAAGAAGGGAGGAAGAAAGGAAGGAAGGAAGGAAGGGAGGAGGGAGGGAGGGAGGGAGGGATGAAAGGAGGCAGGCAGGAAGGTAAGGAGGAAAAGAGGAAGGGAGGAAGGAAGGAAGCAAAGGAGTAAGGAGGGAAGGAAGGAAGGAAGGAAGGAAGGAAGGAAGGAAGGAAGGAAGGAAGGAAGGAAAGGAAAGAAGGAAGGAAAGGAAAGAAGGAAAGGAGTAAGGAATTTAGGAGACAAGGAAGGGAGGAAGGAAGGAAGGAAAGGAGTAAGGACGAAAAGAGGAAGGAAGGAAGGAAAGAAAGGAGTAAGGAAGGAAGGAAGGAAGGAAGGAGCAAAGAAAGAGGGGAGGAGGGGAAGAAGGAAGGAAAAATTTAAGAAAATGGGAAGAAGGAAGAGAAACGGGGTCAATTTGACCCGGAAGGACGACACAAGGGTTAAGGTACTCTGAGAAGAAGATAATATATCTGTATAGTATTGAAAGTTGAAAAAGATGCAATTAATTACAATAGCTAATAGATTGAATGAAGTATGCAGGGATTACTTTGAGTCTGAAATGTTTTAGTTTTCATAGTGAAGTTGAGGTTGTGTCTAACAGTGTGTCCATCTAAGCTGAACTCTATAGACTAAACCTGGTTTGAATAGCATTACATTTTTGGCTGCTGATGTCCATAAAAAAGACAATTTTTAGCAAATAAATTGATTTTTATAAGTTGCTGATAGCGTTTAAGTTTCCAGTGTGAGCTATGTTGTTGTACCACTCAACTGTTATTGCATTTTGTTGGCAAGCTATAAAGTCTGCATTTGCATTCCTTTAGAGTCATGATTTAGTGCCACCTGCCAAATGGCATAATGTGCCTGCAGGTAGCTGTGTTTGTCTACTAAGCATCAAGTCAAAGTTTGTTGTTGGCAAGTGTTCCTGTAGACCTTTTAACATACAGTGTAAGTGAAGTGAAGTGTAGTTGGCTGGTACCTCAAACTAAACAGGAAGTATGTAGATTCTACAGCTTGTTTCAAAGGATGGCTTGGGTTTGAAATATGTTGAGATTGAAATACTGTTACTGTATATGTCCTCTAATTCAGCATGAGATTAAAGGATAATTACCGTTTTTTACAACTCGGATCTTATTTCTAGCATAAAATACGATCATTTACTCACCCAGACAACGCTGATGTCATTTGGAGTCGTTAGGATGAAATTAGCTCCAGTGTTGCCGCATATATCCGTATAATGAGAGTACACGGGGGCACCGAAGCGTAGCCTCTATATAACGCTTTATCTGCCCTCCTTCCTTCCTTCCTTCCTTCCTTCCTTCCTTCCTCTTTTCCCTTTTTCCTCCTTCTATCCTACCTTCCTTCATTCCTGCCTTCCTTCTTTCCTCCTTTCCTTCCTCCCTCCGTCCTCCCTGCCTCTCTCCCTCCCTCCTTCCTTCCTTCCTTCCTTCCTTCCTTCCTTCCTTCCTCTTTTCCCTTTTTCCTCCTTCTATCCTACCTTCCTTCATTCCTGCCTTCCTTCTTTCCTCCTTTCCTTCCTCCCTCCCTCCTCCCTGCCTCTCTCCCTCCCTCCTTCGTTTATCCTTCCTGCCTTCCTTCTTTCCTTCCCTCCTTCCCTCCCTCCCTCCCTCCCTCCTTCCTTCCCTCCTTCCTTCATACCCTCTTTACTCCTTTGCTTCCTTCCTTCCTCCCTTCCTCTTTTCCTCCTTACCTTCCTGCCTGCCTCCTTTCGTCCCTCCCTCCCTCCCTCCCTCCCTGCCTCTCTCCCTCCCTCCCTCCCTCCTTCCTTCCTTCCTTCCCTCCTTCCTTCGTTTCTTTCTTTCTTTCTTCCTTCCTTCCTTCCTTCCTTCCTTCCTTCCTTCCTTCCGCCAAATTAGTTCAACATCCAGGGGGTCTGTAGGTTGACCTACTGACCTCTGATGTCATTTCTGAACATCTCTACCACAGCCCGGTTTATCATTGAGCAGAAATCCTCCAGTGTTGTGATACAGACGTTTATTGACACATCCAGACACGTATCTTGTATCTCTTAGTGCCATTCCCCTCCGAGCCCGTGGTGGCATGTGAGGCCAGGAGACAATAACCCAATGATAAACCGGGCTGTGGTAGAGAGGTTCGGAAATGACATCATCCAGATCAGAGGTTAGCTCATACAGTCTATGGGTTAGCTGAGAGGTTAGTTTCATGGCAGATAAAGCGTTATATAGAGGCTGTGCTTCGGCGCCCCGTGTACTCTCATTATACGGATATACGCGGCGCAACACTGGAGCTAATTTCATCTGAACGACTCCAAATGACACCAAAGTTGTCTGGGTGAGTAAATGATCGTATTTAATGCTAGAAATAAGATCCAGGTTGTAAAAAACGGTAATTATCCTTTAAATACGATACACGTCAATACAGAATGCAAGAAAAAAACAAGACAAAAATCAAAAGGTAAAAGTGAAAAGGATCAAATGGGCTGAGAAAGGAGTTATTCCCGATGTGAAATCTCTACTTACAGGTAATAAGAGTAGGAATAAGCATGTCTTCTGAAGCATGGTGAGGTGAGGCCGATGATGACAACAGAGCAAAACCCAGAAGAAGGACAAACACATTGGATTAGTTCATGGGTTTAAATGAATAGTTATGTTTGCCTCATTGACATTTGAAACTTTTTTTAAACACGTCTTCTTATCCATCTTGTACAACCTGTCCGTCTAAATTGCTAACATCTGCATTTCTCTGTACTGTATTTGTGTCCTCATAAAAAAAAAAGCTAGTGAACTATTTTTCGGTCTAAGGCAGAGGTGTCAAAGTCATTTTCATTCAAGGGCCACATACAGACCAATTTAATCTCATGTGGGCCGGATCATTAAAGAGAAGGAAGGAAGGAAGGAAGGAAGGAAGGAAGAACAGAAGTAAGAAAGGTATGAAGGACAGATGGATGGAAGGAAGGAACGAAGAAAGGGAATGGGGAAGGTAGGGAGGAAGGACAGAAGGAAGAAAAGAAGGAAGGACCGATGGAAGGATGGAAGGAAGGAAGGAAGGAAGGAAGGAAGGAAGGAAGAGAGGAAGGAAGGAAGGGAGGAAGGAAGGGAGGAAGGAAGGAAGGAAGGAAGGAAGGAAGAAAGGAAAAGGGGACGGTAGAGAGGAAGGACAGAAGGAAGAAAGGGAGGAAGGAAGGAAGGAAAGAAGGACAGAAGGAAGGAAGGAACGAAGGAACGAAGGAAGGAACGAAGAAAGTAGAAGGGGAAGGTAGAGAGGAAGGACAGAAGGAAGAAAGGGAGGAAGGAAGGAAGGAAAGAATGACAGAAGGAAGGAAGGAAGGAAGAAAGGAAGGAACGAAGGAAGGAAGAAAGGAAGGAACGAAGGAAGGAAGAAAGGAAGGAAGGAAGGAACAAACAAAGAAAGGAAAAGGGGAAGGTAGAGAGGAAGGACAGAAGGAAGAAAGGGAGGAAGGAAGGAAGGAAAGAATGACAGAAGGAAGGAAGGAAGGAAGGAAGGAAGGACAGAAGAAAGAAAGGAAGGACAGAAGGAAGGAAGGACAGAAGGAAGGAAAGTGGGCCGGATCGCACCCCTAAACGGGCCGGTTCTGGCCCGCGGGCCGCATGTTTGACACCCCTGGTCTAAGGACTTTGGTTCATAAAGCCTCTACAGATGCTGAGTGCCTGTCGATCAGCCTGACAGTACATGCATCCAGTTGTCTGGCTGGAGGCTGCGTTCACTCTGCTGCTGCCTGTCTGCTCAATATGTTTGTCTCCATTTGGTCCTCTTTATTTTTACAAGAGGAGAAAGTCCTGTAGAAGCTTAGCAGACCTTCTCTAGAGCAGGGGTGTCAAACTCATTTTCATTCAAGGGCTACATACAGACCAATTTGATCTCATGTGGGCCGGATCATTAAAGAGATGGAGGGAAGGAAGGAAGGAAGGAAGGAAGGACAGAAGGAAGGACAGAAGGGAGGAAGGACAAAAGGAAGGAAAAGAAGGAAGGGAGGAAGGAAAAGAAGGAAGGCAGAAAGGGAGGAAGGACAAATGGAAGGTGGGAAGGAAGGATGGAAGGAAAGAAGGGAAGGCAGAAAGGAAGGAAGGGAAGAGAAGACAGATGGAAGGAAAGAAGGGAAGACCGGAAGGAAGGAAAGAAGGGAAGAGAAGACAGATGGAAGGAAAGAAGGGAAGACCGGAAGGAAGGAAGGAAGGAAGGAAGGAAGGAAGGAAGGAAGGAAGGAAGGAAGGAAGGAAGGAAGGAAGGGAAGAGAAGACAGGAAGGAAGACCGGAAGGAAGGAAGGAAGGAAGGAAGGAAGGAAGGAAGGAAGGGAAGAGAAGACAGGAAGGAAGGAAGGAAGGAAGGAAGGTAGGAAGGAAGGAAGGAAGGACGGAAAGAAGGAAGGAAGGAAGAGAAGACAGGAAGGAAGGAAGGAAAGAGACGACAGATGGAAGGAAGAGAAGACAAGAAGGAAGGAAGGCAGGAAGGAAGGAAGGAAGGAAGGAAGGAAGGAAGGAAGGGAAGAGAAGACAGATGGAAGGTAGAGAAGAGAAGACCGTAAGGACGGAAGGAAGGAAGGAAGGAAGGACAAGTAGACAGGGAGGAAGAAAGGTAGGAAGGACAGACAGAAGGAAGGAAAAGAGGAAGAAGGAAACTGGGCCGGATTAGACCTCTTGGCGGGCGGGTTCTGGCCCACAGGCCGCATGTTTGACACCCCTGCTCTAGAGGATTTTACAGTCTTTCATATTTAGCTGAAATCCCCCTCTATAAATCAGCTGTGAAGTGGTCAGTAGTCAATCAAATAAATGAGAGGTAATAAAGGAGCTCTATGGCTTGTGAAATGATCAGTTCACTCACCCAAAAAATTACCCCCTTTTTTTTGGTCACAGGAGATTGGCCAGTTTGTTAACTTCGCCATTAAGAGATGAAAACATAGACATCAAATTCATCCATCACTCATTATCATGTTCCATGCTAATGCTTTAGCACACACTACACTGATGCTTTAGCACACACTACACTGATGCTTTACCATACACTACACTGAGTAATCAGTATGATGTTATTTAACCCTCGTGTCGTCCTCCCGGGTCAAATTGACCCCGTCTGTTTTGTTCCTTCTGTCCGTCCTTCCTTCCATCCTTTTGTGCTTCCTTCCTTCCTTCCTCCCTTTCTTCTGTGCTTCCTCCCTTTCTTCCTTCCTTCCTTCCTTCCTTTCTTCCTTCCTTCCTTCCTTCCTCCCTTTCTTCTGTGCTTCCTTCCTGTCCTTCCTCCCTCCTTTCCTTCCCACCTTCCTCTTTTCCTTCCTTCTTTCCTTCCTTCCTTCCTGTCCTTCCTCCCTCCTTTTTCCTTTCTTTCGTTTTTCTTTCTTTCTTTCCTTCCTTCCTTCCTTCCTTCTCCCTCCCTCCTTTCCTTCCTTCTCCCTCTCTCCTTTCCTTCCATTCTTCCTCCCTCCCTCCTTTCCTCCCTTCCTTCCTCCCTCCCTTACTTCCTTCCTGTCCTTCCTCCCCCCACCTTCCTTCCTCCCTCCTTTCCCTCCTTCTTCCTTCCTTCCTTCCTTCCTTCCTTCTTCCTTCCTTCTTTCCTTCCATCCTTCCTCCCTCCCTCCCTCCTTTCCTTCATTCCTTCCTTCCTTGACTCGAGGACAACAGGAGGGTTAAAATGAGGGAAAATAAACATCTAAGAGC
>NC_070580.1:33583645-33633645 GCF_027409825.1 Scomber japonicus | reverse complement strand
CCCTTTCTCTCTCTATCCCTCTCTCTCTTTCCCCCTCTCTCTCTCTCTCTCTCTCACACACACACACACACACACACACACACACACACACACACACACACACACACACACACTTTAGACCACTTGGCCTTGTAAGAGCCTGCCATGTGCAATGGATCCAGCCTGAGTCCATTCCCTGGGCTGACATCAGTTACTAATCGCCTCAATTCTCCTGTCATAGACCGAGCCCCTGAGGGTGCAGTATATTGTCTGAAAAGAGGACGTGTCCTTTTACTGTCACAGTGTGGAGGTTCATTGTTTATTTCCTGACTTTAAGACTGGCTCAAGTGGACAGGAGAGGGTAATTTGAAATCTTTGGGTGGAGCGTGTCCTATCATTTCCAAATGAATCAACTGTCACTGAGGTGCAGTGTATTCTCACAACTCCTTTCTACTCCTTTCTGGTCACAAAAACACTCAAAAATCAACTAAACTTGGGGTTTGACTATGAATAGATAAAACAAATGTCAACTGAGCATTACACTTTCAAAATAAAAGACTTTTAAGAAAGAATTGAAGGTTAATGTGAGCCCATGAACCATTATTGCCATATCCTTAAACACACTAACTCAGTTTCAAACAACTGTCAGTTTATAGCTGCCTAATTAATTTTGAGATGGGGAGGATGTAGCTTAGCATTAAACTTTCAAAATAAAAGACTTTTGGGAAACTCTTAAACACACTGATTCAATTTCAAACAACTGTAAGTTTATATCTACCTTTCATCTGTAATTCATTTTGAGATGGGGAGGATGTAGCCCCCTTTTATTTGTGACATTGTGCTCTATTCAGGGAACTTTATGATTATTAAGACTGTCAGGATCAAATTATCACCTTCAAATACATATTTCATCAGAATAAACATTTTAACATCTTTTAACCCTCCTGTTGTCCTCGAGTCAAGGAAGGGAAGGAGGGAGAAGGGAGGGAGGGAGGGAGGAGGGAAGGAAGGAGGGGAGGAAGAAGGAAGGAAGGGAGGAAGGAAGGAAGGAAGGAAATGAGGAAAGGAAAGGAAAGAAGGAAGGGAGGGAAGGAGGGAGAGAGGAAGGAAGAAGGAAGGAAAGGAGGAAGGAGGGGAAAAAAGGTAGGAAAGGAGGAAAGGAAAGAAGGAAGGGAGGGAAGGAGGGAGGGAGGAAGAAAGAAGGAAGAAGCAAGGAGGGAAGGGGGGAGGAAGGAGGAGAGGAAGAAGGAAGGGAGGGACGGAGGGAGGGAGGAAGGAAGGAAGGAAGGAAAGAAGGTACGAAAGGAGGAAGGAAGAATGGAAGGAAGGAAGGGAGGGAAGGAGGAAAGGAAAGAAGGAATGGAGGGAAGGAAAGAAGGACAGACGGAAGGAAGGAAGGGAGGAAAGAAGGAACAGTCGAACCAGACGGGGTCAATTTGACCCAGGAGGACGACGTGAAGGTTAAAATGACAAAATCCAACATTTGAGTGCAATTTTTTTTTTCTGTGACACTTAAAAAAAATTGAACTTGTGAAATTTAACTACAAACATACTATAAGCGTTTAAAAACAGAGGTGTGTGTGAGGTGTGTGTGAGGTGTGTGTGAGGTGTGTGTGTAGCTTTAAATTCAGGATGGAGGTTTAATTAGAGACAAATTGACTCCAGAGCGATCGCTACCATGACAGGCGCAGAGTGGATTGTCTTTGAGCCCAGAACAGTGTGGGTGGAGATATTTGTGAAGCGTCGCATCTCATTCGGTGAGATATCATCACCACATATCTCCCTCTTAATCTCCCTCCCTCTGCTTTATTTGTCGAAGCCAAACACATCATCATTTTCTAACCTACAAAGTTGCACTAATTATTTAACATGTTTTTTCTAATATCGGAGGCGGCTGGCTGCCTGGCTGGCTGCTGACTGGCTCAGGCTCAGTTTCTCACTTCGGAAAAAAAAAGGGATTGTTTGCCTTACGGTGAGATGTAATCAATTATGCCAACTTGCTCCTACTAAAAAAGAAGAAGAAGAAGAAGAAGAAAAAAGAGCAGGAACTGAAACACTAAGTTTCTGATTTTCCATTTCAAATTGGAAAGTGACTGCAGGTGCAAGTAACATACAACACATGTAACTACTGACAATGCATTAAAAGCAAAGGACTGGGACAGTGGGACAGTAGTCGTTATATTAGACAGACGGCTGAAACATATCTCAACGTAGACGAGTTACATTCCGATGTGATGATGTCATGATAGCTGTTTTTAAACGTGCACTCATTACAAACAATAAAGACATTATAAGTCAGTGAGGAATAATGATATCAATGCAGAGAGGAAAGAAAAGGAGGGAAGGAAGGAAGGAAGGAAGGAGGGAAGGAACGAAGGAAGGGCGGAAAGAAGGAGGGAGTGAGGAAGAAAGGAAGGAAAGGAGGGAGGAAGGAAGGAGGGAAGGAAGGAAGGAAAGAAAGAGGGAGGTAGGAAGGAAGGAAGGAAAGGAGGAAGGAAGGAAGGAAAGAGGAGGAAAGGAGGGAGGAAGGAAGGAAGGGAGGAAGAAAAGGAGGAAGGGAAGAAGGAAGGAACGAAGGAAGGAAGGAAGGAAAGAAGAAGGGAAGTAGGAAGGAAGGAAGGAAAGAAGGAGGGAAGTAGGAAGGAAGGAAGTAAGGAAGGGAGGAAGAAAAGGAGGGAGGAAGAAGGAAGGAAGGAAGGAAGGTAGGAAAGAAGGAGGGAAGTAGGAAGGAAGGAAGTAAGGAAGGGAGGAAGAAAAGGAGGGAGGAAGGAAGGAAGGAAGTAAGGAAGGAAGTGAGGAATAATGATATCAATGCAGAGATGACTCTTGGAGAGGATTCACCAAAAGCATCTATTAGTTCATTTAATAGATTTAATGAAATCAGAGATGAAGCCATTTTAAAAGTCTCATTTACACTTAAATACTGTTTAATTGCATTTAACCCTCCTGTCGTCCTCCGGGGTCAAATTGACCCCGTCTCTTTTCACTGTTCCTTCTTTCCTTCCTTCCTTCCTCTTTCTTTAATTTTTCTTTTGTTCATCCCCTCCTTCCCCTCTTTCTTTGCTCCCTCACTTCTTTCCTCACTTCCTTCCTTCTCTCCTTCCTTCCTTCCTCTTCTCCTCCTTCCTTCCTTATTCCTTCCGTCCTTCTTTCCTCCCTTCCTTCCTTCGTTCGTTCGTTCCTCTTTTCCTCCTTCCTTCCTTCCTTCCTTCCTTCCTTCCCTCGTTCAATCCTGCCTTCATCCTTCCTTCCTTCCTTCCTCTTTTACTCCCTCCCTCCCTCCCGCCATCCTTCCTTCCTTCCTCCCTCCCTCTTTTCCTTCCTTCCCTTGTTCAATCCTCCCTTCCATCCTTTCTTCCCTCCTTCTTCCCTCCTTCCTTCAATCCTCCCTTCCATACTTCCTTCCTTCCTCCCTCCCTTCCATGCTTCCTTCCGTCCTTCTTTCCTCCCTTCATTCATTCCTTCCTTCCTTCCTCTTTTCCTCCCTCATTCCTCCCTCCTATCCTTCCTTCCTCCCTTCCTCCCTTGACCTGAGGACAACAGGAGGGTTAAACAAAGAATAAACACTAATGATGTGATGCAGGCAAGAAGACAAGTTAATAAATGAGGACTTCTATAATGACTTGCATTGGATGCTTAAAGAAATAGAAAAATACCTGAATTTCAACCACTTTGTGACACAGAAACAGCTGTTAAAGTTTCATATGGATTCTCAGGTAGCATTAAAATGAAACGTGTGCCACAAAGATTCAAATATTAGGTATTTCCAAGTTTCACACTCTTAAAGAAAAAGGATGTGTTGCTCCCCAAATATCTTTTAGTGTTGCTTAAGGTTAACACATTCGGTGGCTCATCTCTACAATTTGAAGATTTGTAACCACGGTAATTACCATGCGCATGCTGTCACCTCATTATTACTGTTATAAAAGTTAAGGAAAAGATGTATCCTGAAAAATGAATAATTTTATTATAAAATTAGGTAGCCTATCTGCTCTTTGAGAAGTTTCTTCCCACGCAATAAAAAAAGTGAGAATGAGAAAAAACAAACTTTGGTACTTAGCTTAAATTGGGAGTCTGCTAAAATGTAACAAGAGTGGATAGTCTTTCTATTGGAGGTAATTATTCATCTTTAAATATATAAAATCAGATTGAAATAGGAAGAACACATCCGTTTTCTAGGTGTGAGATGGGAGGTGAGAGTTAAAGGTGAGGAGCTGAGTGGATGCGTTGATGTCTAGAAATAAACATACAATACCCCACGCTCAGAGTTCTCCATGTGTGAATCTCTCTATCGGAGCAAGGGCAAGGCAGGTACAGGACGGGACAGGAAGGGGTGGAGCCAAAGACAAGAAACAGGATAGAGAGAGACATAAAAGGGCGTGAGACTCGAGTCAGAGAGGCCATGATGAGAAACCTGACACATCTGGATTTATTCTTCTTTCTTTTTCACTTTGTCTTTTTACACTGAACATATCAAGGAAAAAAAATAATGCTGCAGCATTCCTGGTTAACCCTTCTGTTGTCCTCAAGTTAAGGAAGGAAAGGAGGGAGGAAGGAAGGATGGAAAGGAGGGAGGGAGGGAGGAAGGAAGGAAGGAAAGGAGGGAGGGAGGAAGGAAGGAGGGAAGGAAGAAAAGGAGGGAGGAAGGAAGAAGGAAGGAAAGGAGGGAGGAAATGAGGGAGGGAGGAAGGAAGGAAGGAAAGGAATGAAGGAAGGAAGGGAGGAAAGGAGGGAAGAAGGAAGGAAAGGAGGAAGAAAGGGAGGAAGGGAGGAAGGAAGGAAGGAAAGAAGAAAAGGAGGAGGAAGGAAGGAAGGAAAGAAGAAAAGGAGGGAAGAAGGAAGGAAAGGAGGAAGAAAAGGAGGGAGGAAGGAACAAAGGAAGGGAGGAAAGAAGGAGGGAGGGAGGAAGGAAAGAAGGAGAGAGGGAGGAAGGAAGGAAGGAATGAAGGAGGGAGGGAGGTAGGAAGGAAGGAAGAAAAGGAGGTAGTAAGGAAGGAAGGAAAGGAGGAAGGAAGGAAGGAAGGAAGGAGGGAAGGAGGGAAGGAGGGAGGAAGGAAGGAAGGAACAGACAGGGTCAATTTGACCCGGGAGGACGACAGGAAGGTTAAATTGCTTCAGTTTAGTTCTCAGACAGGAAGAAGCCTCGTTGGTATAACATCCAGACACAGATCCAGAGTCACGGCTGTCTGATACTGACAATGAACCCAACGCTCAAACATCTGTACTCCTTTTCTCTCCCTCTTTTGGCACGGTTTTGACTTTCACAATCCCTTCTCTTTTTTTAGCTAATCCTTGAAGTGTTCACATAGCAATACACACAAATGTCTACTCCTAGAGAATAATAAACATGAATGAGTTAGAATAGGCAAAAAAAAGAAAGAAGAAACAGATTTAAGTAGATGTTGATGTGTTTAGGCAGCTATGAAAAGATCAGACCTGCCTCATATGGGGTTGAGAAGAACACGTTCTCTCTCTCTTGCTACATAAATCACCACAATGAGCCAATGTGTGGGACTTGTGTCGGTTATCAGCGAGGGGTGCCATAAGTGATGTATCGAGATCAAACAGGATTTACGACGGTGACAAGTTTCAAACATGGAGAGACTGTAACAGGTAGAAATCCCAGAGTTTCATCAGGAGGGGAGGGGGGGGGTTGTGAATAATTTGGACCCATGAACAATGAAGAAAGAAAAGCTGAGAGATGGAGGGGTTATTATTCAGTTGTAAACAGAAGCTCTGGTTGGAAACACAGGAAATCCATTTTATAGCCAAGTCTCTGAATTTTAAGACTTCCTGTCATCTCTGAAAAGTTACTGTGTCAGCTTGTCTTAAATTCAGTACAACAGACAAGCAAAATATGTTTATGGTAAAGTTTGGCCCCCTTCAATTAAATCCATTTTAAAAACAGTTTCCTGTGAAAAGGTGACACATTTACTTTCCCCTCCTATTCATTAACCCTCCTGTTGTCCTCAAGTCAAGGAAGGATGAGAGGGAGGAAGGAAGGATGGATGGAAAGGAGGAAGGAAGAAGGAAGGAGGGAGGGAGGAAGGAAGGATGGAAAGGAGGAAAGGAGGGAGGAGGAAGGAAATAAGGAGGGAGGGAGGAAGGAAGGAAGGAAAGAGGGAGGAAAGGAGGAAGGAAGGAACAAAGGAAGGGAGGAGGGAGGAAGGAAGGGAATGAGGGAGGAAAGAAGGAGGGAAGGAACGAAGGAAGGAAGGAATGAAGGAAGGAAGGAAGGAAGGAAAGAGGGAGGAAAGGAGGAAGGAAGGAACAAAGGAAGGGAGGAAGGGAGGGAGGAAGGAACGAAGGAACGAAGGAAGGGAGGAAAGAAGGAGGGAGGAAGGACAGAAGGAACAGTCAAAAACAGACGACAGGAAGGTTAAAGACACTAATTTACTATTTCAACATTTATTTAACTGATTTCCTGATTTCTCCTTTTTGAACAATGCTGATAAAAGTTGTCATTTTTTTTTAAAGGATAAACTCAAAAAAAGGAGAAAAGTGTTTAGAAAGATTAAAAGTGAATTGTTCTTGTGAGCTTTGCTGTAGTGAAGATGTGAGGAGTCAGAAGTAGAAGTAGAGTGAGTGATAAGCTGGGATGGTTCAGCCTGAGTGTAGAAAGTAATGGATGTATCATTCTGGCAGGCAGCATGTATTCGTGCAGAAAGCATGATCGGGTGTGTGTGTGTGTGTGTGTGTGTGTGTGTGTGTGTGTGTGTGTGTGTAGACTTGCATGTGTTGTTAAAACAAACTGAAATAAATCAAACTCAAAGAAACCAAAGAGTTATTTTTGCTACTTTATATCAACTGAGCACTTTTTTCTCTTACAATCAAAAGTGTCTGAATTAAACAACATACTCCCTTGTTCTAAAAACTCCAATTTGGCAACAATTGAATCATATTTCAGATTTAATTATCATGGATACAAGACGTCTGGTTATTGCAGAAAGCAGAAAGTTACATTTTTAGATAGATAAATAGGAGCTAGCTAGCACACACACAGTGTTACAGTATGTATGTTGTAACCTCTTCTGCAGAATAACACAAATCCAGACCTTAGTGTAACATTGGATGATAGTATACTAACAAACTGTCCAGATGTCAGTAACTTAGCAACACAAACCCAATCACTCATGTTACAACCATCAACAATTGTAAAGTCACTGTCTAGGTAAATATGATGAAATGACAATAAGAAACTTCTCTATAACATTAAAAGGCTTGTTTCCTGTTTAGTCTCTCTGGTGATACTCCCTACAATTACACCTTCATTTTTAACCCCTTCATCTACACCTTAACCTTTGTGTCGTCCTCCTGGGTCAAATTGACCCCGTCTGTTTTAACTGTTTCTTCCTTCCTTCCTTCCTTTCCTTCCTTCCCCCCTTCCTTCCTTTCCTTCCTTCTTCCTTCCTCCTTCCTTCTTCTCCCTTCCCTTCCTTCTTCCTCCGTTCTTTCCTTGTTCTTCCCTTCCTTCTTCCTCCGTTCCTTCCTTCTACCTCCCTTCCTTCCTTCTTACCCCCTTCCTCCCTTTCCTTCCTTCTTCCTCCCTTCCTTCTTCCTCTGTTCCTTCCTTCTTCCTCCCTTCCTTCCTTCCCTTCCTTCTTCCTCTGTTCCTTCCTTGTTCTTCCCTTCCTTCTTCCTCTGTTCCTTCCTTCTACCTCCCTTCCTTCCTTCTTCCTCCCTTCCTTCCTTCCTTCCTTTCCTTCCTTCTTCCTCCCTTCCTTCCTTGACTCGAAGACAACAGGAGGGTTAAACCAAGTTTTCTCACACTGGGTAGGACATTTCACTCTAAAATGTTTGATAAGAGGAGGACTCAGATGTTTTATAGGACGATATCTAAGCTCTGATAACACTGGGCCTCATACAATCTTTCACAAATGTTGAACTAAAAAGTGTGAACTATTATGAAAGGGTGTTGCTACCATGAACACTGAAGAGGCCAAAATACGAGATAAATATTTCTTTGTATGCGTTTGTCCGAGAGCAGCTTGTCTTTGCAACCATCTCTGTCCACAGATCCATCTGGAGCTCTCTCCCTCTCCCTCACTCTGAGTGTGTGTGTGTGCAGCTATCCATGGCTCTACTCCGTCACTCTGTCAATATTGGCTTCAAATGCACAGAAAGGAGTATCAGGAGTATCAGCAGGCCATCAGCATGAGAGCATTAACACACATTCAGATGACGATATGGTTCTGACTCTGACGTAGGAAACGATATCTGTACTGTGTCTATCTCATGCCAAAGATGACAAAACACAAGCTTTGTGACTTATGGACTTATGACTCTCACACACACACCCAAGTGAACATTATATATATGAAGATAGGCAGAGCTACAGAAGCCCCTCCCTCTTCCTCCTCAGCTCGGTCAAGCTCATATCTCCGAGAGCGGCTTCAGTAGCGTAGAGAAAGTAATGGCGCAGCAACAACCACCGCGTGCACGTGGTCGCGTGCACGTGGTCGCCGTTGCATGCACGTCAGCCTCCTCTGGGGGAGGGGCTTTGGAGGCAGGGCAGGAGTGCAGCGGAGAGGGAAGGGGAGGGATCTGAAAGTTGTACTTCTTCAAATGTGATGCTAAGTCCTCTCTCTCCTCAAAGTTACCAACTGCAGCTTTAATGCAAGCAAACAAAACAATTAGAGCTATTTAAACATACACTGTGTTTCTAAAGTGCGTCCAATGTTCACTTTCACACATTCGCTGCACCACTGAGTATACTGGTCAGTTCAGTGGGCCTGTGGGGAAGTGTGTGAATGCACATTTTGGGTTCATCCCTGTGTGTTTGCATGCAAATTTACTCCAATGTGTGAATGTGTGTGTCTCTATTCACATGGTTGACAGTGAGTCTGAGTGTGTGTGTGTGTGTGTGTGTGTGTGTGTGTGTGTGTGTGTGTGTGTGTGTGTGTGAGAGTGTGTGTGTGTGTGTGTGTGTGTGTATCGTTGTGTCTGTAGCATGCCTGCTGCTATTCAGATAACACCTCACTCTCCATCTGCGTGTCTCATTGTAGACATCATGATTCATCACATTTCTGCTTTACAACAGACTAATTGGTTCTCCTGGCTCCTCTCTGTCATGGACCGATGAAGTATGGACTCATTCTCACAAACAATGTCACTAACTCACTGCACCTTTTACTCATTTAATCTTTCTAACAACCTTTTAAACTGTTGAGTTTCACTGATGGAAATCAAGAAAGACTCCCTCAACTAAAATGATGATAGACAACTCCATCACCAACTCTAATGCATTCATTATTTTAGATTGGTGGTCTAAGTTCACATGGAAATAAACAAATTGACCCCGTCTATTTTGACTGTTCCTTCTTTCCTCTCTTCCTTTCCTCCCTTCCTTCCTCTCTCCTTTCCTTCCTTCCTTCAATCCTCCCTTCCATCCTTCTTCCCTTCCATCCTTCCTTCCTCCCTCCCTCCTTTCGTCCCTTCCTTCCTCTTTCCTTCCTTCCTTCCCTTCTTCCTCCATCCTTTCCTTCCTTCTTCCCTCCTTCCCTTCCTTCCTCTCTCCTTTCCTTCCTTGCTTCCTCCCTCCCTCCTTTCCTTCCTCCTTCTTTTCCATCCTTCCTTCTCCCCCCCTTCCTTCCTTCTTCCCTCCTTTCCTTCCTTCCTTCAATCCTCCCTTCCATCCTTCCTCCCTCCCTCCCTCCCTCCTTTCTTTCCTTCCTTCCCTCCTTCAATCCTGCCTTTCATCCTTCCTCCCTTCCTCCCTCCCTCTTTTCCTTCCTTCCTTCCTTCCCTCCTTCAATCCATGTAAATAAACACAGGGCTATTCCAATGTGGACTGGCTAGCAACCTCTCTTATAAGGAGTCCTTTGGGGAGAAGTGTAGTATTAGTAATTCATACATTTCTGCTCAAATGCATCTTTAACCTTCCTGTCGTCCTCCCGGGTCAAATTGACCCCGTCTGTTGACTGTTCCTTCTTTCCTCCCTTCACTCCCTCCTTCCTTCCTCCATCTCTCCTTTCCTTCCTTCCATACTCCCTTCCTTCTTCCCTCCTTTCCTTCCCTCCTCTCTTCCATGCTTCCTTCATTCCTTCCTTCCTTCCCTCCTCCCCCTCCTTTTCTTCCTTCCTTCCCTCCTTCAATCCTCCCTTCCATCCTTCCCTCCTTCCTCCCTCTTTTTCTTCCTTCCGTCCCTCCTTCAATCTTCCCTTCCTTCCTTCCTTCTTTCCTTCCTTCCTCCCTCCCTCTTTTCCTTCCTCCCTTCATTCCTTGACTCGAGGACAACAGGAGGGTTAAGGCCAGAATAATGTTAAAAGGTAGATGAGCCAGAAAGTCATTTCCATCAGTAGAAGCATTGTATTAGATTTATTCATTTTATGCTTATCTATTATCTATTGCTTATCTATCTTCATCCATTGTGTGCTTTTTATTTGAGCTGTTCATTTTGTTTTTATTTAAACTGCTGAAGCTGGTAGGTCCATCAGGATTGAGTCTGTTTTGTAAAAGGTTGACCTGAACATGCAGACAGTATGAAAAGCTGCAGATATAATAAAAGATGGCTGCAGGGTCAGAATTTTAAGAAAAGCTCGGATGAAAGGAATCAAGGTTGAAAAGTTTAAATGACAGTTATTTCCATCAATTTCAGAAGCTCCAGAGATGTCACCTTTTTCTCAAATACTTCATAGTTTGGTCATGGTCGCTACTTATTACACACACACACACACACACACACACACACACACACACACACAGACACAGACACAGACACACACACATAAATCAGCCCGTGTTTAGGGAGTTTAAAGAACATAAATTATTCATTCACCCTGCTCTCAACCTTTTGATAAAAAGTGCGTCTTCTGGCGCTGTTTCTGAGCCCTCGGGGCCACCTGGCTGTAGAAACATCGAATCCCCATTAAGACTTCAGCCATGTCCAGCTTTATTCACTTTTACACTGCAGCGCTACATTATCAGAAACATCTCCGAGCTTTCTGAGGAAAATACAGTCCGTGTGGAACATGTGTAACGCCGTGCTGAAAGATTAATCAGACAGTTGTTCGTGCTCACTTCCCGACAAACTTTCATCATGTAATTATTTATGGGCTCTGAAAGGTATGTAGAAAACTTTCTATTTAACAAACACTGTATTTTCTGCCACTCAGACAGCTTGATAATGTGTGTTGAATGAAATATACATCACTTTATAAAATGCTCTATGATATGGTAAACCTTCCTCTGACTGGATCTATGTGTCTGTTCTCCTTTTTATCAATTCTTTTTCTTTTCATTTTTCTTATCCTTTCTTTTTCCTGGTATCCCTACTTCTTTTTCTTTTCTTTTCATCTGCTCTTCCTCCATCTTTTTGTACACTTCATCGTCATCTAGCTAAAGCAGATTGGTTGCTTTCTCTTTTCCCTCTTCCTCCTTTCTGCAACCTTCTTTAAATTCCATCGCTCTGATATCACATCTGCATCTGCTTAGCTTTCCTTTTCTTACTCACTGTCATATTATCATATCTGCTCCATGACTGAATTAGACCCATGTGAGTCCTGTAAACCTGACCGATGGCCTGCATGGGTTAAACAGGACATCTGAGCAGCATCTCAATTGCTCTTTTCTTCTCTCTTTCTTTTCCTTCATTGATGTTCTTTCCCTCTCTTTCTCTCTCTCTTACATCCACTGCAGTGGTGTTTGACTCCAATTGGCCTTTTTTTATGTATATTATGACCTGTTAGCCTGGTTAGCATCTAATTAGCATAGATAGCATCTATGATTTTGACCCTCAGGTTAACCAGTGCTGCTTTGTGTTCATATTTCATATACTTCCTCCCCTCTTTTCCTTTTGCCTTCCCTTCAAGTATCTCCCCCTATATTCCCTACCTGCACCCTCTTCCAAAGTCTTTACCTTTCCCTTTCATGTTACTCCTGACATTTCCTTCTCCTCTGGCTCTGATAGATTTTTTTATCCTCCTGGTGTTCTGGATATCATCTGCTAGCCTGGGTTAGCCTCTGATTAGCATCGCCAACTGACCTTGTGCCCTCTCTGACTCCCCAAACTCTTTTACTCACTTGAAATGGATCCAACGTTGTATTCAGACTATATATAAAGGAATATGACAGTTTTCCTCCCTGCATGAAGTTTTATGTTTCCCTTGTCATGTAGAACTAGCTACACATTTGAATTTCAGCTGTCCTCCCAGTATGAGATGTTGTACTAACATATACTGTAGCAGTGGTGTCATACAGTATGTGAGCCCTCTGTGTGGGTGAATGCTGTTTGACTACCAAATCACTGTGTGTGCATATGTGCATCCATGTTTTTCTGTATATGTCATTGCAAAGCATGAACAATAGATTAACGTTAGCATATGCACCTTTTCCTCCCCTGCAGCTGCAGACATGCTCCACGTCATGCTGCCTCAGTGCACACCGCGTCTTGCATTTTCTCCTTGATTGAATAAAAGGTTCTGTTTCCTTGTAACATGCGTGCACGGATATCCTCTGAGAACTAGACACAGCGTTTCCAGACAGCACCAGTTCAAATGTAATTTGCTCACCAAGGGATTTTTTTTTCTCTTCCTGGCTTACTGTGTTTTTTTTTCCTGCCTGGTCCCTACTGGTTCATAGCACAGCCTTGACAATGAGATGCAGTCATAACAATAGCTTCTCTAGACTCAATTTCACAGACATCACATATACTATATATATATGGTATGAACATTTAGAGAGCAAACATTATTAATTGGCCCCGTGTGCCATGTGTTGACCATGGGGTCCACATACAGGGACCCAAGGACAAAAAAATAAAAAATCAGTAGGTGGAACTAGAGCTGGGCGATATGGACAGAATCAAATATCATGATATTTCTGACCAAATACCTCAATATTGATATTTGACAATACTGTAGGAATGACTATTGATCATCATCAGTCATCAGTAATGTGGCTATAATGACTAAGTGGATAAAGGCAGATAATATAAGAGTCTGTTAAGCTCAGAAAATCACACTTTTACTGTAATGCAGCCTTTAAAAGCCTTAAAAAGGAAAAGAGCAACACTTATTTCCTATCACGATATCGCGATATTCAAAATCTAAGCCGGTATCTATAAAATATCACAATATTAAAATTTGATACTGATTTATTGCCAAACCCATCTCTGAAAGACTTCAATCCAAACTAGCACTAGGTAGTTATTGAATATGACCAACATCTGAGCCCGACTCTAACCAGAGAGACACTCTACACATCAACATGCTCAGCCAAACGGCCCCGAGCATTTCAAACTAACGCTCTCACACTAAATCCATTTTAAACAATAACAAGCGGAAAGTGTCAGCGTGTCACTTTTTAGAATAATGACAAGGCTGATTTTCGGCGAGGGGGATTGAACCACTGTCAACATTTATACAATCCGTCTGGAAACAACCCAGCGATTCTTGAATCTGTAGAAACATTATTTATTTGGATGTTTGCTCGTAAAGAAGTCTCAGAATGTAATGCTTTGGGCAATCAGACCAATAAATCCTCATGCCTTACATTTCACCTCCCTGTGGCTCTAGTCTTACTTTTGAAGTGTGTATTGCCACAGTGGGTTTGTCTCACTACTTTCATTCTCATTATTTTTCTAATTCCTTTTGTCAATATATGCAGAAGCAACATGAACTACAGATTTGAAGCCATTTTTATATAGTAAGCATATTTTTTTTGTGCAGGGAGAAGCTGAGAAAAACTTTTTTTTTTTTAATGGCATAAAAAAACTAAAAAAAATGAAACAAATGGGAGTCCTATAGCAAAACAAAATGTAAAAGCAGTATGTGAGCGAGGAGGAGGAGAGGGATGGAAGGATGGGAGTGATATATATATATAGAGAGAGAAATAGAGAAAAAGCAAAAAAGGCAAGCAAGGCTGGTGATGGTGGCAAGCCAGTGTGCATGTTAACAAAGACACAGGAAGTTGTGTGTGTCTGCTAACTTTAAAACAAAAAAAAAAGAAGAAAGAAATACAATTCATCTGGGTTTTTTCTTTTTTTCTGGGCACCTCTATTATTATTATTATTTATTGTGTCTTCAAGGACGAGAGAGGATTAAGTAAATCACTAGATTCAACACCAGATTCTGACCTTTCATATTGCTTTAAGAAATAAAGAAAACTGACTGACTTATTGACTGACACTGAAACTAAATGGAGCATTTTAAATTTGATTCAATCTTCTTTTCTTTTTTTTTTTTTTACTTTTCACTGAGATCACCTTCCTTCCTTCCACTCCCTATCTCTATGTCTGATTCAACTATGAGGACACTTTAAAAAATACACATTATGAGGTCTATCCATCACTCTATCTATCTATTCAGTCATATGTTTTAAAGGTGCTACATGTAGTATTTTATTCACCGTTGTGTAAAGCTGTCAAAGCAGTTGTCATATCTGTGGTCATAAAGATGATTGTTAGCTTCTATCTTAAGCCAGGGGCACTGGGGGGAGTTTAATTAGCTTTTAGCTCCTTCCTCTATCTGAGTTACAAGGAAGTATAACGGTTTAAGTTGAGCTTCCTGTAGCAAATATGATAGAGGCTACAGAGCAAATTTAGCAAAGTGGCTAGGGAAGGGAGGGAGGGAGGAAGGAAGGGAGGGAGGGAGGGAGGGAGGGAGGGAGGGAGGAAGGGAGGAAGAATGAACGAAAGGAGGATGAAGGAATGCAGGGAGGGAGGAAGGGAGGGAGGGAGGGACGAAGAAGGAAGGAAATGAGGGAGGAAGGAAGGGAGGAAGAAGGAAGAAAGGGAGGGAGGGAGGGAGGAAGGAAGAAGGAAGGAAGGGAGGGAGGCAGGAAGAAGGAAGGAAAGGAGGGAGGAACAAAGGGAGGAAGAAGGAAGGCAGGGAGGGAGATAGGAAAGGAGGGAGGAAGAAGGAAAGGAGGGAGGAAGGAAAGGAGGAAGAAGGAAGGAACGGAGGGAGGAAGGAAGGGAGGAAGAAGGAAGGAAGGGAGGGAGGGAGGACGAGTGAAGGAAGAAGGAAGGGAGGGAGATAGGAAAGGAGGAAAGAGGGTAGGGAGGAGGGGAGGGAGGGAGGGAGGGAGGAAGGAAGGGAGGAAGAAGGAAGGAAAGGAGGGAGGGAGAGAGGGAGGGAGGGCGGGAGGAAGGAAGGAAAGAAGGAAGGAAGGAAGGAAGGAAGGAAGGAAGGAAGGAAGGAAGGAAGGAAGGAAGGAAGGAAGGAAGGGAGGAAGAAGGAAGGAAAGGAGGAAGGGAAGGAGATAGGAAAGGATGAAGGGATGGAGGAAGGAAGGGAGGAAGGAAGGGAGGAAGAAGGAAGGAAAGGAGGGAGGAAGTTGTTTTAATATTTTTTGACACCACTCTCTGTTGTGTGCATTATAATAAATCAACCAAATTGCATGAAACCAACAGCAGGATGTGAATTGCACTGCCTGCAGGCTCATGAGTGTGCACGTACATCGTTAAGAGCGTGCACGTAACACACAACATAAACTTAACAACATAATGGCTTAAATTTAAAACACTGCTTGAAAGCTTTTCAAAACCTCCACAGGTCATCTCTGAGGGAACTGCAGTGAATAAATACATTGATTTATTTAGGTGATTTATTCATATTAAAATACTACACATAGCACCTTTAATCTGCTTAGTCTGTGATGATGTCATGTTTGTTACCTACCTGCGCTTGAAGGTGAGGACGACACCGAGGAGGATGATGATGAACATGAGGATCCCTGCGATCACTCCGGCCATCTTCACCGTGCTGTCCACCTGCTTCTCAGGCTCCATGGCGTCTGAGTCCTGGGTGGAGGCACCTACACACACACACACACAAACACACACACACACACACACACACACACACAGAAACACACACACACACACACAGAGAAACACACACACACACACACACACAGGTATGCACATAGTCACCGATATGTAATCACATAAATAACACAAATAAGACACATGTATAGTCACACATGCACAGAGTGAAACACACTCAAGGATGAAGACACAAAATACAATCAGGCATTCATGCATGAATACTTACACACTCTACACACATATATATACACACACACACACTCCCACACAAAGAGGATGGGTTACACTATGCTTGACAAAGACACTCAGAAACATACATAATGTTAAGCATAAATAAAGACACACTTGATCCCAAGGTGAAGATATTCTTAATAGTGCATCCACATGAAAAGGGCCAAACACAACTCATGCAGGGGTAGGAAAACATTGGCAGCATGCAACAAAAGCTAAGCAGATTTCCAGGGACGGAGATAAAGAAATATGTAAAAAAGAAAAAAAAGAGATATTTTAATAGAGACGGAATAACCCTTTCATGCATGGTGGTCACTGCAGTGGAGAGATATTCAAAAGCTGTTTTCTTATGTATGAAAGGCTTTTGATGGCCATTCCTTCCTTTCTTTCTCCCTTCCTTCTCCTCTTTCCTCCCTTCCTTCTTTCCTTCCGTCATCCACCTTTCTTCATTCCTTCTGTCCTTCCTTCCTTCCTCCCTCCCTCCTTCCTTCCTTCCTTCCTTCCTTCATTCTTTCCTTTCTTTTCCTTTCCTGTCCTCTCTTCCTCCCTCCCTCCTTTCCTTCCTTCTTCTTCCCTTCCATCCTTCCTTCCACCATTCCTTCCTTCTTCCTCCCTCCTTTCCTTCCTTCGTCTTCCCTTCCTTCCTTCTTTCCTTTCCTTTCCTCACTCCCTCCTTTCTCCCTTCCTTCCTAGACTCGAGGACAACAGGAGGGTTACAGTAGATTTGTGAAAAGAAACACTGTGAACATGAGATATGTATTCTCATTCAAATCAAACAGTCTGTCCATAAGATAAATAAACAAATAAGAAGTGGAAGGAAAAGAGAAAGCGCTGCCAACACTTTCACAGCTACAAGGTTGTTTAGTTTTTTTTGTTGCACAACTTTTGGCTCCAAGTGACAAACATTGAAAACTGCCCAAGGACAAACAAACATAGAAGTCATACAACAACTCCACACATGCATCTAGAAAAAAACGGACCAACATGCATCGCTCTCTTTTTACACAAGGATTAAATAAGTTGGCAAACAAATGAACAAACACAGAGGATAGGAAACAGTAATGGGGGAAGGTGAATGCAAGGTTGGTGTGTTGTTTCTACAGGAGGACGATGTAACTTCATGTAGGTGTAACTCTATGGTTAGATGTAAAGGTTGGACAGTGACTATATAGAATAGACTGAATGATAGAAGACAGTGAATGAGAGGGAAAGAAAAGTAAAGACAGACTGAGTTTCACCTCTGAATGCAGATAAGAGATGTACTGTACTTCCTGTTTGCTGCTTAGACTTCTTCAGTTCAACAAAAGGTCTGATGATACTTCACTGAGTCAAAGTTAATATATTATATAAACAGTGTTTTGTACTTTAACCCTCCTGTTGTCCTCGAGTTAAGGAAGGAAGGGAAGGAGGGAGGAAGGAAGGAAGGAAAGGAGGAAGAAGGAAGGGAGGAAAGGAGGAAGAAGGAAGGAAGGGAGGGAGGAAGGAAAGGAAGGTAGGAGGGAGGGAGAGAGAAAGGAGAAGAGGAAGAAGGAAGGAAAGGAGGGAGGGAGGAAGGAAGAAGGAAGGAAAGGAGGGATGAAGGAAGGAAGGAATCCTTCCTCCCTCCCTCCCTCCTTTCCTTACTTCCTTCTTTCTTTCTGTCCTTCCTTCCTCCCTCCCTCCCTCCTTCTTTCTTTCATTCCTCCCTCCCTCCCTCCTTCTTTCTTTCATTCCTTCCTTCCTTCCTTCCTTCCTTCTTCCTCCCTTCCATCCTTCTTTCCTTTTGTTTCCTTTCCTCCCTTCCTTCCTCCCTCCTTTCTTCCTTCCTTCCTTGACTCGAGGACGACAGGAAGGGTTCAAGTAGATTTGTGAATACAGCTAGTCCAAATTACACACTCAACTACCAAAGAGATGCTGCACTATTGGACGGGACACAAAAGGAAAGTAGACTAACTTAACTATCAATAAAGCTGCTGCTCTCTGCCTGAGGATTAATATAACTAGCCATGGTCTCATAACCCAGAGATAGTAGCATAAAAGAAATAGAGGATGGTGAGAGCAGAGAGTAACAAAGATAAAGTAAAAATGAAAAAAAATAAAGAAGGAGAGAGGATTTGTAGATGGGTTAAGAAAAAAAAGAAATAGAAAGGCGAGAGACACATCAACAAATTACAAAAGTCAGAAATGGCGTAAGAAAGAAAAGGAAGGAAGAGAAATGGAAATAAAGAAAGACAGAAATCGACAGTGGTCAAGAGTGAATTACATGTTTTTTAAAAAAGCTGACTGAAAGAAAAAAAGATAAGACTGGAGAAAGAGAAAGATGAGAAACCCTCAAGCAGAGGACCCTGGGATCCTGCACATGAATGCACCTGTTCTCTCTCAGACATGCACCAAGCAGCATCTTATTATAACCTTGATACACAAAGACAGCCGATTAATAGAGTTATACTGCTACGTGGGAGTTCAGTTTAATCCCCTGTCTCTCTCATCTTCGCCCCCTCTGCAATAACAACACAAGGTTGGCAGTGGAATCCACCGAGCTAACGGCTTAAGCACCTAACCTTGGCACACTCGGTAATAGCTGCCACAATCCTCAATGGTTGCAGTGATGAGATGTTCTTTTAAAAAAAAACCCCACCAGAATGACTTCAATGACAACACATTCAGTATCTGTGTAACCTGATCACGGATAGCATCTCTGCAACACCTTTGATAAAAAAAAAATATATATATATACAAATAAAGGAAATACATCTGTCACTCTCCGTCTTATATGGTCTAATGCGGAAGAAAATACAGCTTTTTTTCTTCCTGTGTGTTGTCAGTGGAGATGAGATACAAACCTGGAGTTTAATAGTGGGGTTAAAGGGAACCTATTATGTTTATTTCCAGCTTTATATTTTTATTCTGGCACTCGAGTAGTTTTGCATGATTGACAGTTTTAACAACTCCTTATTTATCTTATACTGGCTATTTATACAGCTCCTCAGTACAGCCTCTGTCTCTTAACAGGCAGTCCACTCTGCTGTGATTAGCCAGTTAAGGAAGTCTAGCGGGGGACAGCAAATATCAGAGTTGTGTTAAAGTCGGTGTAAAGTAGAATAAATATGTGTTCTGAGTTTGACATACCACAGAAAAGTGTGTTGTTAACCACCCTGCCAAATTTGAATGTTTGAAATATAAATATATGAAATTAGGCTTCAAAGTTGTGTAAAAATCAGCCTCTTTCTCTGCTACCAAATGCTGTGGGCGTGGCCGCCAAGTCCGCTGAAACTCCGCCCCCTACGAAGTGTCACCTGTCAATCAAAGTCACCACCTCTACCAGAAACATGGACGTTATGTCTGAGAGCTTTCTGCTGCTAACTCAGCTGCTAGCTCGGCGGCTAACTCAGCTAACTGGCTAACTGTAGACTGTAGTAGTAGTAGTGTGCGCTGAATGTATTTATACCTCTACAGCAGCAGGGGCGGGTTTATGCTAAGTGATTTTCAGATTACTACTACTAAATCCCAAACACAGAAATGTTGAAACAGTTTGTGAAGCCTAGCTCCACAATTCAAATCTAAATGGTTGTAATGCCATTTAAACACCTCCCAACAATCTGTTTCATACATGTTGTATATCTACTATCTTCTATCTACTAGAAGAAAAAATAAAATGAATGTGAATCTTTGCTTACTGTTCAGGATAAACAACAACATGAGAATGACCTCTTGAAGTACACAGATTGTACCATGAGTCTATTGTTCATACCAATCATTTTTATTCAGTCAGTCATGTTATGCATGAGTTCAGCCTGTTGGGTTTTTTTCTCCCATTAATGCCATCAGGAAATAACCTCCAATAGAAAGGACACTCTGTGGGAGCCGGTGGCTTTGTAATGAACAGAGGTGTACAGACTGTAAATTTCAGATTGTCTGTGTCTGTCAAGCACATTATAGTTACATGAAGGCCTCTGGCGATCATGCGAGAGACAAGTTCACACATTTCCCTGTAGTCCATGCCCTGGTAATCACCCCACAGGTGTATTAAACCTCAATTTTCCCCCTGAGTAACCCACAATATGTATCACCTGACACATTTCAGTGTGACCCCATTTGTTCACACTTCACCGCCTTCACGTGGTGATTGGGTTCAACAGTTCATGATGTAACAGTAGAGGACCCCATCTGGTTACGGGTTCAGCTCCATTTAACATTGGGATTGGCCAGCTCGGGCGCCGCTCAGCCAATCAGGCAAACTCTGACAGGGTTGCGACTGGGGCAGAGGAGAGGTGATCTAATGCGACTGTGTCTAATACAAGAGGGTAAAAGTTGAGAGTGAGAAAATCTGCACCCGCTAAAAAAAAGAGGATTGATTGACAACTGGCACAAACACAATATGGAGGACACGGTGGCCTCATTTATTATTTTATTGTCATTGTCAGCTAACAGGTGGCTTCTAATTATGTACAACGTATGGATCCATCTTGTTGTCTTGCCACCGGTACTGGCAGGTGGTGCAGGTATTATTTTCTTGGCACAGTGTACTCTCTAAAAACACACACACACACACACAGTTGGAAGAGTATAGTGCCTAAGCGTTATTTCTGTACAGGTGAACTGTCTCATAGGAACAGGAACAGTCTATCCTTTGTCAGATTTAATATTTCCTAGCAGGTTAATGGTTTCACTGTGGTCCCGTTGAATGTGACAGCGACTAAAGTTCAGTTAGTAGTGAGTTGTTTGAGTTAACCCTCCTGTTGTCCTCAGGTCAAGGAAGGGAGGAAGGAAAGGAAAGGAAGGAAGGAAAGGAATAAGGAGGGAGGGAGGGGGAGAGAGGGAGGGAGAGAGGAAGGAAGGAAGGAAGGAAGGAAGGAGAGAAAAAAATGAAGGAAGGAAGGAAGTGAGGAAGGAAAGAAGGGAGGAGGAAGGAAGGAATGAAGGAAGGAAGGGAGGAGGAAGGAAGGAATGAAGGAAGGAAGGAAGTGAGGAAGGAAAGAAGGGAGGAGGAAGGAAGGAATGAAGGAAGGAAATAAAGAAGGGAGGAGGAATGAAGGAAGGAAGGGAGGAGGAAGGAAGTAAAGAAGGAAGGAAGGAAAGCATGAAAGGAGGAAGGAAGGAAGGTAGTGAGGAAGGAAGGAGGAAGGAAGGAAGGAAGGAAAGGAGTAAGGAAGGTAGTGAGAACGGAAGGAAGCAAGGAAGGAAGGAAGGAAAGAAGGAAGGAGGAAGGAAGGAAGGGAGGAGGAAGGAAGGAAAGAAAGAACAGTCAAAAGAGATGGGGTCAGTCGGGGATGTAGACGACCGTGAGTCTGCATTGTAATGGCCAGACGAAGGTTTTAAATTCTTCATTTTTTCCTGTAACATCCTCCCAAGAGGAAAGCATGACATATCGATCGGAGAGGTATAACTGCTCCGACTGTATCTGACGATGCCAGAATTCACAACCACTTGGCCTTCACCATGATAGGCTGTCTCACCGGGGGAATAGTGAGGAGCGATGGACAACAACACAGTTACTATGGTCCAAGGGGATATAAACACACATGGATACTATAGCTCTATGACTGTAAAGACATGATACCATAATGTTATATAAAACAATATTAGAGGAGAGAAAGTAAACAGTAAATTATTCTATCTACAGGACTTTTCTATGAATTGCTTTGATTCCAACTTAGAATAATTTGGTTTCTAAGTCTACATCATTAAAATTATACACAGCACCTTGGAGATTAACACTTGAGGTAAAGGCAGAGGAGATCTGTGCACTGTGTGTTTGAACACTTTATTTAAGTATTCCTTTTGGTCCAGCAGCACTGAGGCAGACTCAGTTAGTTTTTTGGGGGGGCTCCTTGGATATATTCTTCAAATGTCTTCTTCCCCCAATGGTTGTCATGGTTCTGCTTTATTTATTTAAAGTCTTAAAATATGAGTCAGCAGGCAGGTATATAGCTCTTTTTATTGGTTTTCTGATGACTTTAAAGTGCATGTCCCAGATTTTTGGAGGTTCCCAGTAGCTTTCAATATGTATACAAATCCAAATAATCAACATTGAGCTCAAACTACATATATTTTAGTGTCAAATTGCCTTCTAAAAACCTTCTGCTTCTGTTTCTGCTTGGCAACATTGCTGCGATATAAACCCACTAGCCAACATGGAGGAGGTTACATCTACTCTGGTTTCCTCCCAGAGACCAAAAATATACAGGTTAGGTTAATTGGAGCGAGTCTAAATTGCCTGAAGGTGTGAATGTGAGAGCGAATGGATGTTTTTCTGTATATATATACGATATGGTCGCCCTGTGATAGACTAGCAACCTGTCCAGGATGATGTCAGCTGAGATTGGCTCCGTGACCCTCTAGAGCAGAGGTGTCAAACTCATTTTCATTCAAGGGCCACATACAGACCAATTTGATCTCATGTGGGCCGGATCATTAAAAAGATGGAGGGAAGGAAGGAAGGAAGGAAGGAAGGAAGGAAGGAAGGAAGGAAGGAAGGAAGGAAGGAAGGAAGGAAGGAAGGGAGGAAGGAAGACCAGAAGTAAGAAAGGTATGAAGGACAGCTGGAAGGAAGGAAGGAAAGAAGAAAGGAAATGGGGAAGGTAGGGAGGAAGGACAGAAGGAATAAAGGAAACGGGGAAGGTATGGGGGAAGGACAGAAGGAAGAAAGGAAGGAAGGACCGATGGAAGGACAAAAGGACAGAAGGAAGGAAGGACAGAAGGAATGAAGGAACGAACAAACGAAGGAAGAAAGGAAAAGGGGAAGGTAGAGAGGAAGGACAGAAGGAAGAAAGGGAGGAAGGAAGGAAGAAAGGACAGAAGAAAGACAAAGAGGAAGGTAGAGAGGATGGACAGAAGGAAGGAAAGGGGCCGGATTGCACCCCTTGATGGGCCGGTTCTGGCCTGCGGGCTCCATGTTTGACACCCCTGCTCTAGAGGATATACAACATATAAAAAAGGATGGATGGATAGTTACAGATAGGTGGCATCAGCGCTCGGCACTCTATTCACCACATCACTGCTTTATGCTAACAGCTAGCAGACATTTCCAACAATCCTGGACCAGTTGTTGTCTAAAAAGTAGTTTCTGTAAGATGACATCAGCCTTATTAAAAAAAGAATTGGTTGAGAGAAAAATTGAAATATGCTCATTTGTTTGTAGTGTATCTAAGGAAGATCTGCCGTCAGTGTTACTGTAGATGGATAAATGTATTAAAATGACTTCCTCAGTGTTTGCCATTATGGCTGCGACAACAGTGGGCTGCTGATGATATTGATTGTTTCCAAAAGGCATTAATCCCCAGAATTCCTTGTGTTCCTGGACACACACACACAAGCTATGTGAGTGTGTGTGTGTGTGTGTGTGTGTGTGTATGTGTGTGTGTGTGTGTGTGTGTGTCTGTGTGTGTGTGTGTGTGTGTATGTGCACTTGTGTAATATTCTTTTCATTTATACATTTCATTGTATTTTTTTTTCTCCTCCCCTTTATACTTCTCTTACTTGGAAAGCATTAGAAAATTATTCCTTTTTAGCTTCTCCTACTTGGAGAGCATGATAAAATTATCAGAGAGGAATTATGGGTAAAACCAGAGATATTAAAAACATAATCTCATCCAAATGGAGAGAAGATTGATTCTCCTATCTTCCAACGCACTGCAGCACCCCTGAATGGCATATTAAATGCTTATTCTTTGTGTGTGTGTGACTGTGTGTGTGTATATGTGTGTGTGTGTGTGTCACAGGTACAGGTTGCTGTTTGAGCGTGGGTGCAGCTTATGTGTACATGTGTGTATCTGTGTGGGCATGCATGTGCGATAACTAACATCTTTCTAGCTATTATCATATTTTATTTCTAATCCACTTGAATGGAAAGTATAATAATAAAGTCTTATTAATGTATTATATGATTGTCAAGTCCTAGAGATGTATATATAATGTATATTGTTTAAGTGTAGCTGATATGAAGAGCATGTGTGTGTTATGCAGGTTATGTAAGTGTGTGTGTGTGTGTGTGTGTGTGTGTGTGTGTGTGTGTGTGTGTGTGTGTGTGTGTCTCAGCTCAGGGTTAATGTGAAGGTTTGGATTTTAGGTATTGTTTGTCAGCAGCTGTGGGGTGCATCCTCTGTGGATTAGCGTTAGCATGGCTGAGTGTGTTTAACAGGATTACTAATCTGAACTATGCTGCTGCAGCGCTCTGTATATGTGTGTGTGTGTGTGTGTGTTTTTGTGTGTGTGTGTGTGTGTGTGCGTGTTTGCCTAAATTTCCCTTTGATTTTGTTTCTGAATATTGCATGTGTGCATGTATACAGTATTTGTGTTTCTGTGTGTGTGTGTGTGTATATATGTGTTTGTGTGTGTGTGTGTGTGTGTGTGTGTGTGTGTGTGTGTACTTGGATGCTTTTGTAAATGCATCTCGTGTGAGTTTGAATGTGCGTGTGGTCAGATGGCCCTGAGATTATCATATCCTTCAACTCCATAACTTAGTAAACAATAAAAAAAACAATGCTAATGGTTGCCTCTTAGTCCCTTCCTCTCTTCCTCTCTCTCTCTTTCTCTCACACACACACACACACACACACACACATACACACATACACACACCAGTTTCCATTAATGTTGACATGAATGTTAAGGTCAGCAGGACACGCTTTACTAAGTACTTTGGAGCTTTTAGAAACTAAAACGACTTAAATGCTTCATCATCTGGTCTCTGTGGAGCTTTTAGGGTGGGGGTAATGCTTGTAACAATATGTATTATCCCCCACTTGACAACTGATGATTGTAAATCTGCTTCCTGCCTCTTTTATATTAAACTATTAATGGTGAATTTCATACATGTTTTAAAAAATAAAAGTAGCCAATCGATTTTTTCCCCCCCTTGGATCTTTATTTTCTAACAGGAAACAGCTGCTATAGGCAAAAACAATAAATCCATAGTATATATTGAGGTTATGTGTGTGTGTGCTTGTGGGTATTTGATATAATAGTATTTGTATTGTACTGTATGCATTATCCATTCTCTTTCCAACCCACATCTGTTGACAGCTACATGACAACTTCTATATCCCTCCTACAGCCATTTTCTGAAAACAATCCCACAATGACATGCAACATATCGTATAATGACCAAATCAATTACTGAGGGATACACAAACACATTGTTTTCGAAAAAAATAACTTTGATGCCCCCCTTCCCTCCCCGCCTGCCGCTTCCCCCCTCGAAGGGAGTTTGTTTCTGACAAGGTAACACAGCCAAAGGCCAAAGTGAATTGCATGTTAGGACACAGCTGCTGTAAGCTGACAGCCACAAAAGCAGGAGGGAGGCTGGAGGGGAAAAGCAAAAACCTTGAGATTTAAAAAAAAAACAAAAAAACAACCTGCAGCTGAAAAAGTGAAAAAATGTACTCGGCTTCATTCTGAATGACTTGCAATAATCATGCAGGATGAAATTCAATGATGGCACTAAGTTGACTCCAAGTAACTTTCAACATAAATGACAAGCATATAAAATATACTCTGCAGCATACATGACAGCTGCTATAAGATTTGGAAGTTTAACTTGAATACATGAAGTTGAAACTGCTCATCGATCTGGAATCTATATTTCAACTTCAAATAACTTTATGACACAATTCAATGGGTTTTTTAAAATATTCAGTCAATTCATTAAGATATTAAACTATTTATGAATTCTATTGACTTCTGCCGTGAGAAGAAATTGCGATATTATCGACAGGTCTCCGTCCCCTCTCATGCTTTCCCTCCAAAGTGACAAAGTGACCTGGAATAAACTCAGATAAGCAACTACTCCAGCTAAATGATTTTTGCTTTATTAAGATGGGAAATTTTTTCTAGAAAGGCTGCAGCACAAAGTGACATGATTATTAAGAGTTTACTAATCGTGGACTATTTTCTCTGTGTGTTTGCAAAAATATTAATCATTACAACTCTTTTCATGTGGTTCATGACATGAGGGCAACTCATGAGCCCACTAAGTCCAAGTAAGAGACAATCACATTAGCATAAACCCGCCCCTGCTGCTGTAGAGATATAAATACATTCAGCACACACTACTACTACTACAGTCTACAGTTAGCCAGTTAGCTGAGTTAGCCACCGAGCTAGCAGCTGAGTTAGCCGCCGAGCTATTAGCTGAGTTAGCCACTGAGCTAGCAACCGAGTTAGCCGCTGAGTTAGCCACCGAGCTAGCCCCCGAGTTAGCCGCTGAGTTAGCCGCCAAGCTAGCCACTGAGTTAGCCACCGAGCTAGCCGCTAAGTTAGCCACCGAGTTAGCAGCAGAAAGCTCTCAGACGTAGCGTCCATGTTTCTGGTAGAGGTGGTGACTTTGATTGACAGGTGACACTTGGTAGGGGGCGGGGTTTCAGCAGACTCGGCAGCCACGCCCACCGTGTTTGGGAGCAGAGAAAGAGGCTGATTTTTACACAACTTTGAAGCCTAATTTCATATATTTGTCGATTTTTTTAATCATTCAAATTTTGCAGGGTGTTTAACAACACACTTTTCTGTCAAACTCAGAACACATATTTATTCTTTGAGGTGGGATGTGACCTGACACAACAAGTGTAACAAAATGACAACCACTAGTACAACAATCTTTTGGCTGAAAACAATGATTAAGGCTTGTTTTTCTATCCTCCAGAGCCTCAAACACTATTGTTGTTTCCCTGCAAAGCCTACAATCATGAATTCTAACTTCAGATACTGTCTTCTTGCTCTATTCAAAAAATTAAGACACAACTATAAGATATTGAAAAGTTAAATAACTGTAATGCTGAAATGTTGATGTTGGGATCAAATAAAGGTCTCCAGCCAACACACAATCGGACTGATTTGATTCTTCCCCATCTTATGTTTACTAAGTGAATAAACACTTTGAGTGGTAGACCGGATGCCTGACTCCATTTGTACCAGCGTAGAAGATCAAACAGTCTTTCTGAATGCAGCAGTGAGTTCAACAGTTCATATATTCAGAGTGTAGTTTGTTCTGATTCTCTGTTAAAACACAATCAGCATATCAACCAACCTACCTACCATCCATCCATTTACTCTTTTTCTTCATTTCCCCTGCTTTCTGTTTTTCTTTCCCACTTTCTCTCTTTCTCTTTCCTCCACCCTTCTGTCTTTCTTCCTCTTTATCCCTCTAGATCAGAGGTGTCAAACATGTGGCCCGCGGGCCAGAACAGGCCCGTCTAGGTGTGCAATTCGGCCCACTTTCCAGCCTTCTGTCCTTCCTCTCTACCTTCCCCTTTTCCTTTCTTCATTCGTTCTTTCCTTCCTTCCTTCCTTCCTTCCTCCCTTTCTTCCTTCTGTCCTTCCTCTCTACCTTCCCCTTCCTTCCTTCCTTCCTTCCGTTTCCCTTCTTCGTTCCTTCCTTCCTTCCTCCCTTTCTTCGTTCCTTCCTTCCTTCCTTCGATCCTTCCATCGGTCCTTCCTTCCTTTCTTCCTTCCTTTCTTTCCTTCCCTCCTTTCTTCCCTCTGTCCTTCCTCCCAACCTTCCCCGTTTCCTTTCTTCCTTCCTTCCTTCCTTCCTTCCCTCCATCTCTTCAATGATCTGGCCCACATGAGATTAAATTGGTCTGTATGTGGCCCTTGAATGAAAATGAGTTTGACACCTCTGCTCTAGATGCAGGTGACTACTTTACGACCTCGCCCCCTCTTAAGATTTACGTAGAGATAACTGAACATTTTGTCGCTGGTGCTTGTGGAGCAGATGGAAAATTCATGGCACAGTTGGAAATAAGACAACACATTCCTCACAATGTCTGTCTGGCATAAAGTGAAGCAGATACACCTGTCTGCATGCACAATGCTACTGTAGGAGAGAGTGTGGGGGGGGGGGGACTACAGAGAAATCCTTGAGCCTGAGTCTGTCTCCACTACTGGATTTGTCTTTTTCTTTTCTCTGACTTTCTTCAAGTCAGTTTCTGTCAATCTGTCTCTTTTTAGTTTTTTGATCCTTTTTTTCTCTCTCTTGGGTTGTATTTCTTTTTTTTCCTCTCTGGGATTCTGTCTTATTCTCTCCTTCTCTCTCTCTCTCTCTCCCTCTCCCTCTCCCTCTCTCTCTCTCTCTCTCTCCTAGTTCCTCTCTTTCTTTAGTTCTGTCAGCAGCTTGAACCCTTCGTGCTCCCTGTACAGCTACAGCAGCATTTCATCCACTGCTGACTTGTAATGTGCCCTTAAAATGTCACATGATCGCCAGATATTCACCTACAGCCCCCCACCCCCCCTCTCCTTCTTTTTTTTCCTCCTTTTAACAGTCTGACTCAATCTGTTGTAAATTCAGAGAGCAAACTGACTCACTAAGCAGCAAGCAGGCAGCACTTATGATGACAGGAAAATAGGGCGAGGATAGGTTTGTGTGCGTGTTTTTGTTTTTCTGCGTGTGTGTGTGTGTGTGTGTGTGTGTGTGTGTGTGTGTGTGTGTGAGTGAGGTATAGTGCAGGTCAATGACAAATATAATTCAGATACAGATTTCTTCAGCTTTTCACTTTTGCAGTTCAGTCACACACGCTCACATCACATCACATAACACATACACACACACACACACACATAGATAAAAAGCAACATGTTGCATCAGCGTTGCACAGCACCAGAGTCGTTACAACACGACTCTGTGCACCACCAATTATAATCAACCTCAGGACTAATGGTAATGGATATTTAAGCTGACATATTATAGCAGTGTATGGATGACAAGCGGTGGGTGTGATGTTCTGATGAGCTGCAGTATCTCAACACGTGCGAGGTCTGCAGACACTGCCAACGTACAAGTCCCACTTTATTACTGCATGCTGCCTCATAATAAGCACACAAAGGTATTAATCCTCCTGCTGTCCTCTAGTCAAGGAAGGAAGGGAGGAAGAAGGAAGGAAAGGAGAGAGGAAGGAAGGAAGAAGGATGGAAAGGAGGAAGGAAGGGAGGGAGGAAGCAAGGAAGGAAAGGAGGAAGGGAGGAAGGAAGGGAGGAAGAAGGGAGGAAGGAAGGAAGGAAGGGAGGAAGAAAGGAAGGAAGGAAGGAAGGAAGGAAGGAAGGAAGGAAGGAAGGAAGGAAGGAAGGAAGGAAGGAAGGAAGGAAGGAAGGAAAGAAGGAAGGGGGAGGAAAGAAAAAGAGAAGGAGGGAAGGAAGGAAAGAAGGAGGGAGGGAGGAAGGAAGGACAGAAGGAAGAAAGGAATGAAGGACCGATGAAAGGACATAAGGAAGGAAGGAACAAACGAACAAATGAACGAAGAAAGGAAAAGGGGAAGGTAGAGAGGAAGGACAGAAGGCTGGAAAGTGGGCCAGATTGCACCCCTAGGCGGGCCTGTTCTGGCCCGCGGGCCCCATATTTGACACCTCTGGTCTGGTACCTTGTCAGTTAAGATACATTGAAGCTACATTCATGCTGCAGGCATCCTCGCCCAGATCTGCGTTACTCATATCTGACATAGTTTGAATGATGCAACTCATAACTGATACCGAGGCATATCACAAAGACATGCATGCCAAGAGTAGCAATGACTTCTTCTTTTTTTTTTTTTTCTTGTTACAGTTATGGAGATATTTCATTTTCTTTGAGTTGTCTCATTATCAGCCACGGTGCAAAGTTTTGACAGCTGTCTCTCATGAATAACTAACACTTTATTACTGTCATGGCACGCTGGCAAATCCTGATCTGAGTGTTCAATCATACATTCTGTAGCAGTCTAGTGGATCAGGTTCCTGTCCTGTACTCCATACTGACTGGTACCAGAACAGGAAATGACTTCATATGTTTTACTGTTTAAAATGATAAGAAAAGATCATATGTGTGTCTCATTTAAACTTCCTGTCGTCCTCCCGGGTCAAATTGACCCCCTCTGTTTTGACTATTCCTTCTTTCCTCCCTTACTTCCTTCCTTCCTTCCTTCTATCTGTCCTTCATACCTTTCTTACTTCTCTTCTTCCTTCCTCCCTTCCTTCCTTCTTCCTTCCTCCTTTCCTTCCTTCTTCCTCCCTCCCTCCTGGCTGCTTCCTCCCTCCCTTCCTTCCTTCCTCCATCCCCTTTTCTTCCTTCCTTCTTTCCTTCCTTCCTTATTTCATTCCTTCTCTCCTTCCTTCCTCCCTTCTTCTCTTTTTTTTCCTTCCTCTCTTCCCTCCCTTCCCTTTTCTTCCTTCCTTCTGTCCTTCCCTCCTCCCTCCCTCCTTCCTACCTTCCTTCTTTAATTTCCTCTCTCTTTTCCTTCCTTCTTTCCTCCTTTCCTTCATTCTTCCTCCCTTACTTACTCCCTCCCGCCCTCCCTCCGTTCTTCCTCCCTCCCTCCTTTCCTTCCTTCTTCCTCCCTCCTTTCCTCTGTCCTCCCTCCTTCCCCTTTCCTTCCTCCCTCCCTCCTTTCCCTTTCCTTCCTCCCTTGACTCGAGGACAACAGGAGGGTTAATAGATGGTAAACACACGTGTACAGGCTTATTTGTGTTATTTAGACACATGTTTTACTTCTTAATGATTGAAATATACATTTATTAATCACTAAAGCAGAGCAGATGAACACAGTGGGACTTCTATCACTTGGCTAGTGCTGTAAAGTAAAGTAGGAATGATATAAAACCAGAGCTGTGTTCTTTTCACTTTCAATTCAATCTGTTTAAAAAAGTGGACTGACATCAACATTTAAAGATATTATACAGTATGTATCTGAACATCAATACATACTGTAGTGCAACCACCTTGTCTATTTGTAGAACTAGGGTTATTGCTCTATAGTACTTTGGGATTTGAGATTTGGTGCAAGCAGCAGAAGATCTGACAGGCTGCTGCAGAAGAAACAAACTCCAACAAACTCCAACAACTGTTTAAACAGGTTGAACTGAATGTGAGTCTCTCTCAGCTCAGACACAGTGTCAGAAAAGAAGCATTAACATTACGTTTCATTTCTCTTGACTTTAGATTATTATAAAGTGGGATGAGCAATGACGTCACCTGCTGCTTTAAGTACTGAACACAGGTAACACAGGATGGATGAGGGGTTAAACGATGCATTACAGTGTTATATGTATGTATGTTGCTCACGGACTTACTGCAGTTTCATATATCAGCACCCTGAATTGTTCTTGTGTTGACCTTTATGTATACATGTGTTTATCTTTATTACTGTTTGCTCATGTTAGGAAACTAATCGTTAATCAATAGAGCACTAAAACTGATTCATTGTTAATCAGTGCAGACAAACGGTCCACCGAGCACAATGAATACAATTACTTATCATGAAAGGATCCTTTATGAAGTTTTAATTTATTAAAGTAATAAGTGAAGTGTTAAGAAATACAAATACAATGCTAGATAGGTGGAATGAAATGTAAGCAGAGATTTTAATGTCATCAACGTTGAAGTAAGCAACCCTGTTTCACATGAATACAGTCTATATTTATTCAATTTAGCATTTCACTAGTGCCCACTGTTGTGCATGATATGCATAATTCTTTGTGCTGGGCCTTGCAACCTCAATTTCCCTCAGGACAATAAATGTTATTATATTCATAAGAAGTCATCTCATATTCTTGACAAAGAACTGTGACAGCAGTTTATGGTTGTGCTTGCTGATGAATGATTCCCTGTTGTGTTCCCATTGTTCGAGTCAACATTTTGATTGTTGAATAGCTGAATGACATTCATATTCTGCTGTCACGTCTCTGCATTGCTAAATAAAAGCCTAACAGGATTAGCATAGACATGGTTCTGACACAGTTCACTAAACAATCTTTACCTCCTGTGTTTTTAATGCACTGCTATGATTGGATTTTTACAAACTGCTGCTTAGTAAAGAACAACAATAGTATATGAATGATTTTACATTGAATCACTTTTTGTTGTAATTAGTTTAATTCTCACAAGGTCTCATGATAGCTACTAACTTAACCCTTTATAGGACACTCATTGAAAGGAAGGGAGGAAGGAAGGAAGGAAGGAAGGAAGGAAGGAAGGAAAGAAGGAAGGAAGGAAGGAAGGAAGGAAGAAAAGAAGGAAGGAAGGAAGGAAGGAAGGAAGGAAGGAAGGAAGGAAGGAAGGAAGGAAGGAAGGATATTTTGGGATATTTACAGAAGTTACCAAATATAATTATTTGCCCAATAAAGGGTTAAAATAATGAACTTAACTTTAACTACATTATTATTACTGTTACTGTACTGTGGATACTAATGGTATGATATAGTGGTGGTGTATTTGTTATATAGTGACATTTTATATTGTATCATGTTGTATATATTAAGATTGATAACATTACTTAGTACTACTACTGTTATTACTCTAATTATTATTATTACTATTGTAATTATTATTGATATTAATCTCATTATGATTGGCATTACATTATTATATGCTTTATGGTATTTAGTGGGGGCCAGATTGGACGCCTCAGTGGGCCGGTTCTGGCCCACGGGCCGCATGTTTGACATCCCTGGTTCATGATCATCCCAAACTAACACATCTTGAAATCATTTATGTTTATTCTGCAACATTAGGGCTTATTATTACACCTATGTCACCATGGAAACACTGCTAAACACTGTGGTGGGTGTATCAGAGGGTTATGGACTATAAGTGTAATATCAGTGTAGGATATATAATAGGATTAAATCAGTGGGCAGCAGTTGACGAGGTTAATCTTTATCACCAAGTCAAATCCTACCAGACTCCAGCAGCGTGCTGAGGTCAGGGAGTTTACACTGTATTAATGCTCGCTATCTAAATCTTCATAAAGGTTATTCTTAGCATCACTTCAGATTTGAGTCCAACCAACCGTCTGATAGCAGAGATGATGTTGTGTTTTAAAGAGTTATGACGCTAAAGAGGAGTGTTTATAAAGGATATATGTTTTAAATAAACTCTAAGCTCTTTGACTGTTATTTCTTTCCTTCCATCTGTCCTTCCTCCCTCCCTCCCTCCTTCTCTCTTTCTTTTCTTCCTCTCTCTTTCCTCCTTTCCTTCCTCCATCCCCCTTTCTTCCTTCCTTATGTCCTTCCTTCCTCCCTCCCTCCTTCCTTCTTTCCTTCCCTCCTTCCTTCCTTCCTTTCTCTCTCCTTCTGTCTTTCTTTCCTCCCCCATTCCTTATTTCCTTTGTCCGTCCTTCCTTCCTTCCTTCCTCTTTTCCTTTCTCTCTCTGACCTTCCTTCCTTCCTTCTTTCCTCCCTCCCCCCCTCCTACCTTCCTTCCTTCTTTACTCAATCCCTTCCTCCCTTCCTTCTTTCCTTCCTTCCTTCCTTCCTACTTTCCTTCCTTCTTCCTCCCTCCCTCCCTCCTATTTTCCTTCCTTCTTTACTCCCTCCCTTCTTTACTCCCTCCTTTCCTTCCTTCCTCCTCCCTTCCTTCCTCCTTCCCTTCCTTCTTCCTCCCTTCCTTACTTGACTCGAGGAGTATTTTAAATGAGCTCTAGTTATCAAACACACCATTTTAAAAGGGTTTTTCTATATCAAGCCTAAGTGTTATGTTGTTAATTCAATATTGGACCTCAGCAAAAGGGGGGCAATGTAACCTTTAATGCAATGGAAATGGAAATCAAGCCCATCCATTGCTGTTTCATCCACTGTGACCATACTCATAATAAGTATTGGCTTTTAATGTGACAGATAGCAACACATTTAGTTCATGGGTCTGAATTCTTCTGATTGATTTTCAGTTGTTCCTTAATTAATATGAAAGTCTACTGCAGTTATAGATTAGAAGACAGCAAAACACAAAATCTAATGTTAGCTTAGTCTCCAAATACACACACAGGCTATTGACTGTTCATGAAAGCAGCATGGGTTTGTACTGCAGTGTGTGCGTGTGTGTGTGCGCGAGTGTGTGTGTGTGTTTGCACATGCAAGAAGACAAAGAGAGCGAGAGGAGGTTCAAACACAGCCAGCGACACTCGAAGCGGAGCAGACATGCAAACAAATGCAGTAAGATGGTGATGAGAAGGAAAGACAAAAAAAAAAAAAACAAAGGGTAGAGAAAAGGTCAAGAAACAACAAAAAAAAAAAAAAAAAAAAAAAGGGGGGAGGGGGGGAGAAAGTTGGAGGAGGGAAAGGGGGGACAACCAAAATGAAACAACGTTCTTGTGTTGTGTTTATGGTGGTTTCTGTGATGGAAAAATATAACATAGGGAAGAAAATAGTCTGCCTAGAAAGCAATAATCACCTTCGCTTGGGATGACTAGAATGTACGGCGTTGTTATTTGTCCCCTACCTATTACCACTAAGGCCAAGGGCCGCACGTCCCCGCCGGAAAGCATGAGAAAAGAGAGAGGGAAGAGAGAGAAAACAAACAACAACAAAAAAAAGGAAAAAAAGAAGAAAAAGAAGAAAAAAGTCTAAGAAAAAAAGACGTATATAGTTTTTTCTTTATCCATTTCATCAATCTGTCTTAGAGGAGAGAAATTGCAGTGGTGAGAGATAACATTGAGATCAATAGGAAAAACTAGCACTCAGGATATGTGAGAACTGGGAGATGAACTGGTTTTACAGTGTCAACCAGCATCTGGATTGGTGGCCCATTATAAGGAAGAAGGCCTTACAGATGTGTTGCAGGTGAGACGGGGGCGGGGGTGGGGAGGGGGGGGGAGGGGGGGTGAGTCAGTGAATGCAGATGCGGTGTAGGGGGGAGGGGGGGTTAACATTTGATTTGTGTTGAGATTGTCAGCCTGGCTTGACGAGTTGATAAAAATAAAGGGAGAAGGGGGTATGGAAGAGAAAAAAGAAATGAAGTGAGGTTTGAAAAGGAAAAAAAAAAACAGAAGAAGAAGAAGAAAAAAAATGAACTTTGTGGCTCTTTGGAAAAGTTGGTGCAAAGACACAATCTGGTCTCTCTGGGTTCTGCTGCAAAGGTTTTTGTTCACTCAGAGACAAAATTGGAGAAGTTAATACCTTCATCATTAAAAGGTCAACATGTATAATTTGTTGGTTTTTAAGAAGGCAGCAATTTATCAGCATTAGAAAATATTCTCATAACAAATTAAAAACAGGGTCTACAGTCTATTTGCAGACTCCCACATAAAGGATCTGTGTTTGTAGAGACAATGTTAAGGCAACTAAAGTTTGATCTCATCTATTTCTAACGTGCATGTTCTCAGAGGCAGAGTGCAAAGATAATCTCCCTGGTTCAGCTTCAGATTGAAGTTTTTGGAGGACAAATAATATAACACATAAGTTAATGATACATGACAAAGTGTCTACTGATATGATAAAACAACAGATGATACACTGGTGGTAAAAATCTCAACCAGGTGTCTATAGCATCTAAGATCTTATAGCATCTAAGCTAGGGCTGCTCGATTATGGAAAAAAAATCATAAGCACAATTATTTGGGTCAAAATTGAAATCATGATTATTAAAACGATTTTTTTTTTTACTTTAGAAACATGCTGCATTTATTGGACATTCGGTTGAATTAATTTTCTCTCCCAGCAGCAGCCTTTTATCTGCCGCTTAACGCAACACACAGCAGAAAATGTGCAGAGATATTAGAACTGAGCTGGTTACCATGACGATAGTTCACACATCACTTCCTGGTTTTTAATAATTAGTCAGTAAACTCATCATCGTCTGACCCAGGCTGGAAACTCTGCACTTTTATTTACAGTTAAAAGATTTCACCGTGTGTTTCAGCTTCTGCCAAACTAACTTCCTGTCTGAGATTTTCAAAATAAAACCTTTGTTATTGAGCGCTATCTCGTTATTATTAAAAATCGTCTCCCCACCGATTTTATTAGTTTTGAGATCATTTGGCCCCTAAATCGTAATCACGATCAAATTTTGATTAATTTAGCAGCCTTACTCTAAGCAGAACAAAAGGCTAAAAAAAAGATTACCAATTCAGCAATAGGCTACTTCACAAACGGACGGTCAGCTTAGATAAAAAACTAGATTTTTTCAGCTAGTAAGGAGATCGCTAGGCATGAATATTGCAAATTATCACCCCTCTTTTTTTTCTCTTTGCCTCTTAAGTGGGCTGAAAGCTTTCATGATAGCTCTAAGATCTGGTCAAAAACATGGTTATTATTGAGAGTCTGTTCATTTAAGTCACATTAAGATCTGATTCTCTGCCTCTGATAGATGCTTGGATGAATAATATCTAATTTTGTCCAAAAAATTTTTTATATATTTTTTTATTTCTTACCACCAGCTGATTTCACTGATTAGAACAAGCGAGTGTGGCTTCATCACTGAAATCAGCTGCTGTTGTGAGTGAGTGGTGATAACAGGTATCACAACAACATTACTCACAGGCATTTTAAAAATTAGCCATCTGTGTTGCCTCAGCACACTGCCCACATATTTTTAAAAAAGTACATTTAAAGTTGTATTTGAGGGTTTTTTTTTTAAGGAAAATTGGTTATTCTACATATTTAAAAAAAAAAAAAAAAGTTAGCATTATATAATATGAAAGACAGCCACAAAGTTAAAAAGCATGTCTTTTCCCAAGCACACACACATGCAGACAGACAGACTGTAGACCTCCACCCACAGTACACCCCCACTCAAAAACACAGCCTGGAAATGGATAGAGCAAGAAAAGAAAAAAAAGAAAAAAGATGATATAAAAAGAGAAAAGTGTGCACAAATGAGCAATAAATGCTTGATGCAGACGAAAAATAATAATAGGAGAGTGCAAAGAGACAGAGAGCGGAGAGGAGGAAAGATGTGGAAAAATCAAATCAATGTTTGATGGAGATAAAAAAAAATTAAATAGAAAAAAAAAAAAAAAAACAGAAAGGAGGAGGTGCGGAAAATCAATAGCGAGCCGAAAAGCTTTCAAAGCACATTGCCTGGCGCACAAATGGGTGTATTTGGCGGAGATGAGCAGCAAATAAAGATGGGAGGCATATGGGGAGTAGGGGGGAGGGGGGGGGGGGGCAAAACAGAATAGAATATGAAATGGTTTTCGGGGGCTAACGCTTTAGCCTCCATCCATCGGGCGTAATGAAGACGGTCAATCGGTATGTAATGTCTCTGATGTTCCACTTTATACACACTGATGAGCAACATGGATGAGGTATGAGATGGAGAGAGAGAGAGAGAGAGAGAGAGAGAGAGAGAGAGAGAAGAATAGAGGAAGAAATGTGAGATAGAAGAAGTGCAATAAAAGAGGAAGATTGAAAGAGAAGTGAAGAGATGAGAATGCTATTCGATGAAATCATGCAGGATAACGTGATTAGGATGTGGGGTTTGCTAGACTCTCACTATAAAGCTTGTGGGGTCTAATCCCACCTCCTTCAATAGAGTGTGTTGTCTATGTGTGTGTGTGTGTGTGTGTGTGTGTGTGTGTTCATCTCTTCTAACACACTAGCACTACAGTGAAAGCTATTCTAAGGGGGCGAGGGGAGTGATTGCATTTATTCTACAACATAATAGCTCGACTTGACTAAGAGATTAAATGTCAAATCAGACATAAATGTATAAAATCATTGTGTTTAAGTGCAGGCTGAGTATCAATGGAAGAGGTGCTCATACCTTTGTTAGCCAGGCGGACACAGTTGATTTTAGTTTCCTGTGAAGAAAGGAGAGAGAGAGAGAAAAAAGAGAGAAAGAAACAGTTTAGATGACTTATAGGACTTAAAAAGGGAGAGCCATCAACAATAACAAACTGTAATTTGTCTTTTTGTCATTTTATTGTTAAATGAGCTGGGTTTTTGAGTGAAACTGTAAGAATCACCATCTTTTTAGCCATATTGTGCAGACTGATAGCAATATTAGAACAGGTGTGGATTAATCTGTGCTCCTCCAATGATAGCCTCACAAACTGTGTTTCAAGATTTAGTGGTGATTAGCATAAACCTGCCCCTGCTGCTGTAGAGGTATAAATACATTCAGCACACACTACTACTACTACAGTCTACAGTTAACTGAGTTAGCCGCCGAACTAGCCGCCAAGCTAGCCACCGAGTCAGCCGCCGAGGTAGCCACCGAGCTAGCCGTCGTGCTAGCCACTGAGCTAGCCACCGAGCTAGCAGCTGAGTTAGCAGCAGAAAGCTCTCAGACGTAGTGTCCATGTTTCTGGTAAAGGTAGTGACTTTGATTGACAGGTGACACTTGGTAGGGGGCGGGGTTTCAGCTGACTCGGCGGCCACGCCCACAGCGTTTGGGAGCAGAGAAAGAGGCTGATTTTTACACAACTTTGAAGCCTAATTTCATATATTTGGCGATTTTTTCAATCATTCAAATTTGGCAGGGTGGTTAACAACACACTTTTCTGTGGTATGTCAAACTCAGAACACAAATTTATTATTACTTTACACGGACTTTAAAGTATGTGTGAGTTAAGTGGTTTTGTTGGATTTATTTCAACATTTAACGTATAGATGTTGAAATTAAACTTGACATATAAGACAGAGTGAACAATCTACTGCCAATACTATCAAGGTTAAACACATTCATTCATCGTTTTGCTCGGTGGTCATAAGCAGAGACCACTTTCAGAAAGTCCTTTGTGGTGCATTCAAAGATGCTCTGACATTCATGAAGCATCAAGCATTGTGTGGAGAGCTATACAGCGAAGATCAAATCACAAGACAAACAGTAACCAAATATTGATGTTGCAAAAAAGGATTATGTAAATTTGGTCATTTCATGCATTAGAAAAGACTGTTTAGCATGCAAATATCTCATGGCCGGATGTCCTTGAACGCAGCAGTGACCATTTTTTCTAAACTGCTCCCTGCTCGCAACTGCAGTACCACATAACAGCTTTTATAGACTATTTATAGAGTTAGTTGATGATTTTTATGGTCAACTGAAATTGGTAGATATCAATATTGGTCTCAAAGCCAAGGAATCACTTCAGAATCATATGGCATGCTTCAGAAATTACTTCCTTCTTTCTTTCCTTCCTTCCTTCCTTCCTCCCTCCCTTCCTTCTTTCCTTTCCTTTACTCCCTCCTTTCCTTCCTTTCTTCCTTCCTTTCCTTCCTCCCTTCCTTCTGTCCTCCCCTTCCTTCTTCCTCCCTCCTGTCCTTCCTTCCTTCTTTCCCTTCCTTCTTCCTCCCTCCCCCCTTTCCTTCCTCCTTCTTTGCACACACACACACACACACACACACACACACACACACACACACACACACACACACACACACACACACACACACACACACACACACACACACACACACACACACACACACACAAACACACACACACACACACACACACAGGAAATCAATTCAGAATCATATGGCATGCTTCAGAAATTGGTCAGAAATGATTAAAAGTCAATAAAATGTGTATTTATCGGACTAAAAGAAGCTCAACCTGGTATTTTTTTGATTAAAGGCATACAGTGAACACGTGTTATAATTTACTGCTAACACACACACACACGCACACACAAACACACTACTATTAGTCTCTTAATATGATCAATGAGATCATGAGACTGTGTTATTAGTTTCTTATTTTCTCATATTTTGCAATAAACAGAGGAGCAGCTTGATCACTCTTAAAAACACACATGTACCAACACATTAGTCATATCAGGATCAATACGCTGTGTTGTACTTATCGGTGTGTTGGCCGTCCTCTATTCATAACCCGACATAATCGAAACATGGAAACACACACACACACACACACACACACACACACACACAAGCATGCACCTTCAGTCTAGTGGGACTTTACATGTACATATATTATAGATTGGATGCAGCCGATGGAATATAGTGTAAGTACAAAAGAAGCACAAACACATACACACATCTCTCTTCCACACTTTACTTTTTAGATACAAACTCTTTAACACCTTTTTCCATAGACTGTATAAAAGAAATGGACGTAACATCCGTGTCGTCATCCATTGGTTTGTGGACTGCTGCTCGGAAACCAATAGTTTCGAATCTGGGCAGCGCCATCTTGAAAATTTCAGGTGCATGCTGGGAAAAATAAAAACACGGATTCTACTTATATGGGTGTGAGGCGGGCCATGGGCGGAGCGGGGAGGTTGCTATGGTTACGAGGGCTGGATCTCGAGGACATTGGTCAATCAACCTGTCAATCAGGACGTAGCCACGCCCTAATGCATACCCTGCTTTATCGTCAAATATAAAATCAGGGAGGCCAAAATGTCCCAAATGAACATCATACTGCATTGAAGAAGGCTTTAAACTAGCGATTGAGACCATAAACACATTTTGAAAACGTTTACTGAGGTTAGAAATCAAGTGAGAAGTTGGTGAATTCTCCATTGACTTGTATAGAGACGGTCGCCCCCTGGTGGCCTTTTGATAGAATGCAGTTCTAAGTTACTTCCACGTTGGCCTCATTTCAGAGGACCAGAACTCCCCGCCTGGATTGGTAGAATTGAAGCTTGTTGGTAGGTTTATACTTTGATATAAATGATAAAACTCAGTTTACAAAACTAGTATGTGAGATATTAATGAGCAGAGAAAGCAATAATGTATCACTTCTCTTTATCAAATAAAGTTGTTTACCACTATGACCATTTTTATACCTATTTTTATTCCCTTCAAGTGATGTTATTCACCAGGTAAGCACTGACTTGATGTTAAATGTGAAAAAAGTTAGTTTTTTAAATGTCTCAACCTTTAATTCAACATATTTCAAAGTGTATATTTCATCCTCTACTTTCTGACATGTATAACTTTATAATGTGGTTATATTTGCAGGCTTACGGATCTTTTGACCTGCAAATCACAAAATGTGTACTTACTGAGCAGGTCACAACATCTCTCCACCTCCGCCTCGATCTATCTATCCCACATTCACACTCCCTGTCAAGGCTGTACGTACTTCCAGCGGCCTCTGTTTTCTGCTTCCACTCTTCCTGTCATTCTCTTTGAGATGGCTGTCACCACCTGAAGAGGCGTGTGCTTTTTTTATTTTTTATATTCCAGATCTTTTCATTCCTTCACTGCTCCTGTCTTTTCCTCTTTCCGTCCCTCTATGACGTGCTGTCACCAGTAAGCGTACATAGCTAACCTGCTTGTTATACAGAGATTGGCCTCCTTCACATGTCGGCCAATTTGTCTTCATCAAAGGCGATGACTGCAGCAGCTGTCTGCACTGATGCCTGTCATGTATTTCAACAAAATCACTCCCAAGGTGCTGCTCGTGTTCACTTAATTTCTTATAAAATCAACATAAGTTTTTTTTGCACCTTGACATTTGCATTCCTGTTTTCTAACCATAGACTGCATAAAAGAAATGGACGTAACATCCGTGACGTCACCCATTGGTTTGTGGACTGCTGCTCGGAAGCCAATAGTTTCAAATCTGGGCAGCGCCATCTTGAAAATTTCAGGTACATGCTGGGAAAAATAAAAACACGGATTCTACTTATATGGGCATGAGGCGGGTGCCATGGGCGGAGCGGGGAGGTTGCTATGGTTGCGAGGGCTGGATCTCGAGGACATTGGTCAATCAACCTGTCAATCAGGACGTAGCCACGCCCTAATGCATACCCTGCTTTATCATCACATATAAAATCAGGGAGGCCAAAATGTCCCAAATGAACATCATACTGCATTGAAGAAGGCTTTAAACTAGCGATTGAGACCATAAACACATTTTGAAAACGTTTACTGAGGTTAGAAATCAAGTGAGAAGTTGGTCAATTCTCCATTGACTTGTATAGAGACGGTCGCCCCCTGGTGGCCTTTTGATAGAATGCAGTTCTAAGTTACTTCCGTGTTGGCCTCATTTCAGAGGACCAGAACTCCCCACCTGAAATCAACACAACTTTTTTTTTTCTTTATATAGAAAAAATACTGAAAACTAAAACTACAAGTCTTGTCTTTCAATGTATTCTGGGAGCTAAAACAACAGTATAATTTAGCCAGGTTTGTAAATCCAGCTACCTTCATATGGAAAGCACACAATCAAGCTATAAACAAAAGGCCATAGATTATAAATGCTAACAGCTTGAAGCTTGATTAGGTACTACAGGGTTGCATAACATCAATTTTAATCACTTGAATATCAGATGTTTTCTACAGTCTGCAGGATATTAGGAAAGATTGTGTCTGGGTTGTTTTGTGGCTACAGGCTAAAGATGTTCAGGTAAACTCAGCCGTCTCTCCTGAAACTTTACCCCAGTGCTGTGGAGTAGATACTGAAACTAAAAACAACATCTCCGGGTCTTAACCTTCCTGTCGTCCTCCCGGGTCAAATTGACCCCATCTGTTTTGACTGTTCTTTCTTTCCTTCTTTCCTTCCATCTGTGCTTCCTCCTTTCCTTCTTTCCTTCCTTCCTTCCTTCCTTTCCTCCCTCCCTGCCTTTTCTCCTTCCTTCCTCCCTCCTTTCCTTCCTTTCTTCTGTCCTTCCTTCCTTCCTTTCCTTCTTTCCTTCCTTCTGTCCTTCCTCCCTCCTTTCCTTCCTTTCTTCTGTCCTTCCTTCCTTCCTTTCCTTCTTTCCTTCCTTCTGTCCTTCCTCCCTCCATCCTTCTTTTCTTTCCTCCCTCCTGCCTTCCTTCCTTCCTTCCTTCCCTTCCTCCCTCCTTTCCTTCCCTCCTCCTTTCTTCGTTCCTTCCTTCTGTCCTTCCTCCCTCCATCCTTCTTTTCTTTCCTCCCTCCTACCTTTCTTCCTCCTTCCCTCCTTTCCATCATTCCTTCCTCCCTCCCTTCCTTCCTTCCCTCCCTCCTTCCCTTCCTTCCTTGACTCGAGGACAACAGGAGGGTTAACTGACAGCTACCACACACACACACACACACACACACACACACATACATAGAAGGAGGTAGCCTGAAAATTAGTTCACAAGGTGTGACACAGTGTGAATATGATGGTAAACCAGACAGAGTGAATAAAGTTTAATATTCTATATTTAGTATTCCAACATTTTTACTATCATGTGTTTTCATTTCCAAACAATCAATCAGTCACATAGAAAGACAGACTGTATAAAAGTCTACAAAACAGGAGAAAGCAACATTTCTTTATTGTTATTCATATGCTAGATGTCACACATTTAATGTCACTTTTTTTTTTTCTTTTTTTTTTTTGTGGTGCTCGTGTCTGCATACTGATGCATTTGTCATTCCTGTGCGCTGAGTGCTGAGTGCTGGGGGCTGAAGTTATAGAGCAGGGAAGATGAATGTTAGTAGATGATGGATGTTGTGAGCCTCTCAGCTGGATCTCTCCACAAGACTAAACACACCTGCTTCTACTACATCTCTGTCTGCTTCCCCGTCTGTCCATCTGTCCCTCCGTCTGATTACTGTCTTTATCTAATTCTCTCATTTGCTGTACTGTGTGTTTCTATCGCTCTCATCTTTTAACTTTAGTCTGTTTACTCTGTAAACTAGAATGAATGCTCTTCTGTAAATATAATTGCTGTTTTTTTATCTAACTCTGTCATTTTCTTGTGTTTCTATCACTTTCATTTTTTAAAGTTTAGTTGTTTTTTCTAGTTTGTATACTCATTTGTCAACATACACTATCTGACATAAAGTAAGTCTTACAAAAAAGTGAAGTAAACTAGAACAAATGCTCTTATGTAAATATGAAAAGCTACTGTTAAAATGATTTTAATTAGGGCTGTCAGCGTTAACACGTTAATCGCGATTAGATTAACTCAATCCATAATGCGTTATTTTTTTTAATCACATTTTCATTTTGCAAGCCTTTTTGTCCCTTCTACTCACCCGGGCTTTTGAACGGCTTGTTTAACTTTAAAACACTTCCAGACGGTTCAGTTGACAAGTCAAAAGTAAAATGCAACCTGTGTCAAACGGAGTTTAACTACCACCGGAGTACGTGGAGTTTGAGTTAGCACCTCCACGCTAAACACCCAGGTGCAGCCAAGCCAGCCTCAGCTCCACCAAAGGACCATTTTGGAGTGTGGGAGTCGCAGCAGAGCCGTGATTGATTCCCAGTTAAGACACTCTGGTAAGAAATGCTTTACATTATGGGCTTAAAACTGCCTTCAAATGTAAAATAACAGGATTTTAAACATGCAATTCAAAACGCGATTAATCGTGATTAACTATGGAAATTATGCGATTAATCTCGATTAAAAAAATTAATCGTTTGACAGCCCTAATTTTAATTGCTCTCCAGGTGGGAAATTACCTGTTGAGACATTTGCTTTCCATTAACTTAACATATTACTCCTTTAAAATATCAGTACATAGTGGTTGTATTGATTTCACTTGAGAGAAAAAAGACCTGCACATCTGTATAAATTTCCAATTTCTTTAAAAACAGATCTTATGGGAAGAATTTCAAAGCTCTAGAAAGCATAAAGAGATAAGTAGACCAGTCCAATTATCTCTTCTTTTTTTCTCTTCTTTGTGAATTTTAACAGTGTAATGATTTTCTGTAGAAGGTGCTTTAAATTAACAAGTACACAGCTAAATGAGTAAAGGATGATAAGTGTTGGTATCCATGGTTACAGTATGTATGTTCAATGAGAACTCAATGAGGATAAACGTATCATATTAAAACTTTATCATGAATTGAAACAGTAATAAATGTCTTCCTGTCAGCTACAGTAAGATATCTCACTGCTGTTTGGTTTATGTTAAACATGCAGAACCGACTCACTTTCCTTCCTGGGTTATTTTCCTTCTTTCCTTTCTCCCTCCCTTCCTCCATTCCTTCCGGTCTTATTTTCCTTCCTTCCTGTCTTCTTTTCCTTCTTTCCATCTGTCCTTCCTTCCTTTCTCCCTCCCTCCCTTCCTTCCTGTCTTATTTTATTCATTCCTTCCTTCCTGTCTTCTTTCCATCTGTCCTTCCTTCCTCCCTCCCTTCCTTCCTGTCTTCTTTTATTCATTCCTTCCTTCCTGTCTTCTTTCCATCTGTCCTTCCTTACTTCCTTCATGTCTTATTTTCCTTCCTTCCTGTCTTCTTTTCCTTCTTTCCATTTGTCCTTCCTCACTTTATTCTTTCCTTCCCTCTTTCTTTCTTTCCTTCCTTCCTTCCTCCCTATTTCCCTTCCATCTATCCTTCCTGTCTTCTTTTCCTTATCTCTATCTGTTCTTCTTCCCTTTATTCCTTCCTTCCCTCTTTTCTTCTCTCCTCCCTCCCTCCCTCCCTCCATCTTGTCTTCCCTCCTTCCTTCCATCATTTTAATGGTCTGGCCCACATGACATCATATCTCTCTGTATGTGGCCCTTCCTTGAATGAAAATGAGTTTTGACTCTCCAGCTCCATGTTATGTATATAAGTCATATGAGTGGACTTCCCCATGCTAACTGTGGCATATATCCTCCATCACTTCTCACAGCATAGCACCAGTCAGATGTGTTTTCTAGAAATTGGCCCTATTGTGCCTGTTAACGGTCCATTTAGAGGCTCTGGCTCTTCTGAATTCACAGTAGCGGCGAATGGAAGCGATGCCTCGTCTGCGCTCATGCTAATGGGCTAAACCTCAGGAGGCTGCTACAAGCAAAGTTAATAAATGTAAGGCCAATTTATTGCCCTGCCTCAATCCGGAGAGGCTGGAAGACGAGAGGTGGGGAGTTGTTTATGGTGTAGAGACTGGAGACAGTGTGTGTGTGTGTCAGAGAGTGTGTGTGTGTGTGTGTGTGTGTGTAGTAGTTAACTTTGTTGGGCCTGATGAGAATACTAAGTGTGTATGGGAGATGCAGCTGCTGTGTGGGTGAGCTTGTTCTCTCTCTCTCTCTCCATCTATCTATCTTTTTTCCTCTCCCATGCTCTCTTTCTTTCTCTCCTTCCATCGAGACGTTGGTTGGGTCAGTGTTTTGACTGGCAGGCAGATTGTCCAACCGTGCGTGTTTTTTTTCTTTTTGACCTCTGGATACAGTGATTGGCTGTTGAGGTTTCCTAGGCAACCTGAAGTAGCTAGGGTAACAACTTTGTTTTTTGTTTTTTCTCACTCTTTCACACTATCTCTGTCTTTCCCTTCATATTTCCATTGCTTCATGACTCCAGTGTTGCTAACATTATACACACACACACACACACACACACACACACACACACACACACACACACACACACACACACAGAGGGAGAATAAAAGTGCATTTAGGGTTTCTTGAGTCAGCTGAGTGCATCTTGATTGACATGAATTGTCAGTTGGTAAAATCTCTCTTTCTATCCGTCTCTCTACGACAACCTCCCAAAATATGCACTCTGAGGCTTGCTTGGTGTGTGTGTGTGTGTGTGTGTGTGTGTGTGTGTGTGTGTGTGTGTGTGTGTGTGTGTGTGTGTGTGTGTGAATGACGTTGATTGTCAGAGTGCCTGGGCCAACCCCTGAGGCTTTTTACTTGTCAAGAAAGGTGTCTGGCTGCATTTTTCACAGTGCGGGAGGGCATGTTTTTTTTTTTTGTGCGTGTCACAGTTTCCTTTTGTTTTGTGCCATTTCTCGCCCCATTTCTCCTCCTCTCTTCTCTTTTGTCCTCCTCTTTTGTCTCTCTACTTTCTCCTTCAACAGTTCCACCTTTCCTTTATCTCTCTCTCTCTCTCTCTCTCCTTACTTTTCTCATCATTTTTTTTTTTTGCACTTTTGTCTCCTCCTCCTTCAGTCTCCAAGATTCTTCATCTGTCTCATCTCATCATCATCTGTCCTCCCCATGAATTGAATCCCAATTTAACATCCTGTGTTTTATCCATTTCACTGATGCTTTTATTAAGTAAAGAGTGCAACAGTGTCTTTGCTCTACTATGTCAAAACAACCTCTCTTTCTTTCTTCTTCTTTTCCTCCCCTTGTTTAAAATCAATTAACTTCACTTCCTCTTTTAATTTACTCCTCAACCTTCAACTTCAATCTTCTAATTCTTGTTTCTTTTCATTTGCGATTTCAGGTATTTCATTTCTTTGTTCTTCTCCTCATTCCCTCTACTTTTTTTTTTTATTTCAGTTTTTCCATCTTTGCCTCCTCCGGAGACTAACCAGGCACCGCTACACCGTGCAAGACAAGGGTTGACAGATGGAGGTAGCCGAGTTTATGAACCTAGCTGCAGGGATTTGCTCCCGGAGGTTTTGAATGGGGTCGAATTTAGTAGTCTGTGTAGGCCAGTTAATTTCCTGCACACTATTTCTACATGCATGTGGCTTTCTGTGAATAGTATCATGTTGAAACTGGGGGGAAAAAAAGTGTTGTTGCTTAACTGCGAGCAAAATATTTAAGTATAATTATGAGCTGTAGTGTTAAGATTTCCTTTAACAGCAACTAAGAGACCCAGCCAAACCCTCCTGTTGTCCTCAAGTCAAGGAAGGAAGGGAGGAAGGAACGAAGGAAAGGAGAGAGGGAGGAAGGAAGAATGATGAAAGGGAGGAAGAAAGGAAGGAAAGGAAAGAAGGAAGGGAGGAAGGAAGGAGGGAAGAAAAGGAGGGAGGAAGGAAGAAAGGAAGTAAAAGGGAGGAAGGAAGGAGGGAAGAAAAGAAGGAAGAGAGGGAGGAAGGAGGGAGGGAGAAAGGAAAAGAGGAAGGGAGAGAGGTAGGGGGGAGGAAAGAAAGAGAGAAGGAGGGAGGGAGGAAAGAAAGGAAGGAAAGAGGGAAGGGCAGAAGGACAGAAGGAAGGAAGAAAGGGGGATGGAGGAAGGAAAGAAGGAAAGAAAGAGAGAAGGAAGGAGGGAGGGAGGAAGGACAGACAGAAGGAAGGAAAGAAGGAACAGTCAAAACAGACGGGGTCAATTTGACTCGGGAGGACGACAGGAAGGTTAAGATACTTTTCGGCGGTCTCTATCGATCACATGACCCTTACATGTCAGTGACCTCATCGAGAGTCTCCTGTGTCTCCTCATCTTCTCTCCTTTCTTCTTCTAGTGTTTATTTCACTCTACAAATTATATCTCATTCATCTACATCTACTCTGCAATTCTTTCTTTTTAACCCTGTCTGCCTCCATCTTCCCCTCCAGTATTATATCTTCTTTAATGTCTCTTTCACTTTTGTTTTTTTTTAGACTTTTATTTCCCCCCTCCTTCTTTTGTTCGCTCTTTTTTTTCCTCATCCCTAAGTCCCTGATCACTCTGGCTCTTACTTCTCTTACTCACAGCCTCAAGGCACTTTATTTTTGTGTCTGGGTGTGTGTTTGCCTTTTATGTGGGTGGCTTGTGTGTGTGTGTATGTGTGTGTGTGTGTGTGTGTGTGTGTGTGTGTGTGTGTGTGTGTGTGTGTGTGACATTACATGACTCCAAGGGAGACATCAAGATTGCCGTTGGTGAGCAGTTTTAATGTGCAGAGCGCCGACTAATTGGCACAATGATGGGAGATGAGAGACTGGCATCAGACTGATGTCACCCCAGAGGGGGAGAGAAAGAGAGAGAAGGAGAGAGAGAGTGTGTGAGAGAGAGAGAGAGAGAGAGTGTGTGAGAGAGAGAGAGAGAGAGAGAGAAAGAGAGAGAGAGAGAAATAAAGGAGGAGAGGGAGTTGTGTGAAAGGTAAAAAGAGAGAGGTAGGTGGACAAATAAAGAGAGACAAGATGAGATGAAGAAGATTGATTGAGGAGAGATTGCAAACAGAGGAATAAAAAAGAAGAAGCACGCAATAAAGGGATGAAAAGAAGGAAGGAAGGAAGGTGAGAAAGAGAGATGGGGTAAGAACAAGAGGGCAGGAGATGGAGGAAGACGGGTTCAATGAAATCATAGGAGGAGAGGATGAAGGGAGAGGAGGAGAGGAACAAAGAAACACACAGGGAGGGAAATTGATTTGAGGGAAAGAAGAAAGAAAGAATGATAGAGATAATTTGGGGAATGGAGGAGAAAAAAAAAGGAACAAGATTCTTTTTCCTATTAGACGGAGTGACGGAGGCAGCAGCAGTAAGCAATAAAGAGATGGAGAGTGGGCGGACTGAGAGAACAAATTTCTTCTAAATGTTCTTGAGAGAGAGAAAGAAGAGAAAGTTGGAGAAAATTAAAAAAAGAAGGAGGGATGAGAGACGTTCTCCTTGATAGACAGGTAGAGCTCAAGAGAGAGAAAAAAAAAAACTAGCAGGATTATCCAAGACATGCAGATAATAAGGAAGAGACTTTCATCCATGGGATCAAACTATGACAAACCAGCCATGTCCTCTAAAATGGAAATGAAGAGTTTCTTTTCCAACATGAGACATCAGTAGAAAAAAAAAAAAAAAAAAAAAAGACACCTACTCTCTGAAAATGACTGACAGCAGTGAAATTAAACAAATTACAGGACTTTGTGAAGACAGCAGATAAACTTAAATCCTTGATTGACAAAATATCACTTTCACACATCCGTACTGCAGCGCTTTATAATGAAGATATTGAATTTAGAGAATAAATTATTCAAATACTGACATTCCCTCTTTGTGCATAGACGTGGCTCAGCTGCCGATTCAGCATCACATGACAAACCGGACACAGTGAGTGGATTCACCGGCCAGAGAATAAAAAAAAGGATTGACTCAAGATCTTTATTGTGCTTTAGTGTAAAAGGAGAAATGTCCTTCAAACAGACCGGTTGGGTTCAACATGTTGTCATAAAGACACTGACCCCAGTGGTGAGTCCTCTAGGAAGCCACACAGAGAGCTAGCTACCAGCTACCAGCTACCAGCAGCTGTGGTGTGTCTGACCCTGACCATTGACTTCCTGTGAAGTGAACAGGAAGAGATGCAAGAAGCCTGACCTCGGCAGAGAAATGACAGCATTAGAACAATTCATGGTAAAGTTTTCTCAACAATCTCAGAATAACATGTGGAGTTATAATAATGTTGTTTCATTAAAGAGCTATTAGAGCTGCAGGTTTGTAGCATTTAATCAACTAATTGGGGAAAAATAAGTGTCAGATTAATCAGTAATCAAAAATAATTCTAAGTTGCAGTACTCAGTATGGTGAAACCTCTTCAGAGGGGTTTCAAAAGTTTTGACTATAGCTCAGGTCATTACTGATGTCTTTAAACCTTGATAATGTTCTTTATGTGGAGGGAAATGTTGGTCTGCTGCTCTATCCTGAGAGCAGCAGGTCATCTCCTCTGCTGACGTTGGTTAGGATATGCAGCTGTTTGATAAAGCTGGCCGTCTCCTATGGTTACCAAGGTTACCAAGGTTATATGTGTGTGTATATGTTGAGCTTTGTGTCCTCTCATGCTACCCATACATCAGAAGAGAAAAGTCACTATTTACACTAAGGTCACTACTTACAGTACAAGACTACAACTAGATTCTTTTT
>NC_070580.1:33578645-33581145 GCF_027409825.1 Scomber japonicus | reverse complement strand
GGAGGGGGAGGTGGAGGTGGGGAGGTGGGGAGGGGGTGCTGTTGTATTTGCAGACAGTATAATTGCCAGACAAAAAGGGGAAGCAAACAGACAGATGAATTCTGGGAGTAGAGATTACCAGAGGGAGTTTTCCTCTTTTTTTTCTTTTCTTTTCTTTTTTTTTTCTGAGAAACAGTGACATCACATTAACTTTGCCAAACTGTCTTTTTGTTGTGGCGAAAAAAGTACTTGAAAGTTTCAAATTAGAGAAGTGTGTAGCAGACTTGTCCTTTAACACATACAAGGCTTTCTCCACATAGAGTATTGAGACTCACCCCGTTGGCTCTGCTCATGGCCTGGTAGTAGATGCTGTAGCTCTTGGCCGGTGACAGCGGAGGGTTCCAGAAACCTCCGTAGCTCTTGTTGTCTCCGACCGTGAACGGCTGCACCACCGTGAGGCTGGACGGAGGCAGCTCGGCAGCGATGTAGTAGGACGAGTCCAAGATGGAGGCGTTGCGGAAGCTGACTGGAGCGGAGAAACACTCGGGGGCCTCGGAGGCTGCACGGCGGGTCTTGGACTTGCGCTCCTCTTTCACAACGAGCTGGTATAGGAGCTGAAAATGAAAAGAAAGTGATATTAAAGATGATGTTGTCCTCATGTCAAGGGAGGACAGGAGGAAGGGATGAGGAAGGAAGGAAGGAAGGAAAGGACTAAGGAGGGAGGGAGGGAGGGAGGGAGGGAGGAAGGAAAGAAAGGAGAGAGGGAGGGAAGTAGGAAAAGAAGAAGGAAGGAAGGAAGGAAGGAAGGAAAGGAGTAAGGAGGGAGGGAGGGAGGGAGGGAGGAAGGAAAGAAAGGAGAGAGGAAGGGAAGTAGGAAAAGAGGAAGGAAAGAAGGAAGGAAAGGAGTAAGGAGGGAGGGAGGGAGGAAGGAAAGAAAGGAGAGAGGGAAGGAAGTAGGAAAAGAGGAAGGAAGGAAGGAAGGAAAGGAGTAAGGAGGGAGGGGGGTAGGAGGAAAGTTCAGTTTCTCTTTAATGTGTTGTTTCTATTTGGATGATGTAAGCTAAATGATTGTTGCTTGTACCTGATATTTAAAATGTAATTGGTCCAAAAGCACAAATATAAAAGGTTTCAATCAGCTTCTTTCATTGTTGTAGAACCTTTCATTGAGCATTCAAATGTTTAAATAGATTTTTATTTTTATTTATTATTTATTGTTACATTGTCTGCTGCTAAATTCAGTTAAAACAGCAATTTGATATACGACAATTACACTTATCCCCACTATTCAATCACCATGGAAACCGCCATTAAAAACTTTTAATTTCCAGAGTGCTTTATATCAACCCCTGGCAGAAAAAAGCTTCACTAATATAGAGGACTGAGGTCTGTATGGAAACTTCAGGAAAATGTCTAAGGAGTATAATTTGTTCCAAGGGTCACTTTTTTTTTTTTTTTCTAATGGTGAATATACTTTGGAAGCAATCCTCTGCAAAGTTTCTAACAAAGTAGATAGCAGATTATCACTTGTGCTGACTCAGCAGCAAAGTACGTATTGAAAGTTAAAGATATAAGAGTGTGTGTGTGTGTGTGTGTGTGTGTGTGTGTGTGTGTGTGTGTGTGTGTGTGTGTGTGTATGGAGAAGTGTTTATACACTCAAAAGGTCTATCTTTTCATGTGTGTGTTGGCTCTTAGGTGTGTTGGGTTCCTGCATGTGTGTATGTGTGTGTGTGTGATTGTGTGTGTGTGTGTGTGTGTGTGTGTGTGTGTGTACATGTGTGTTGTTATACATGTTAATCAGTCCAGATGTATTTTGACGTACCTTGTGTCTTTGTGTGTGTCATCTAAGTGTGTCATGCTTGTGCTTTAGCAGGTGTGTGTGTGTGTGTGTGTGTGTGTGTGTGTGTGTGTGTGTGTGTGTGTGTGTATGTGTGTGTGTTCTAACAGGTGTGTGGAGAAGTGTTTATACACTCAAAAGGTCTATCTATCTTTTCATATGTGTGTTGGCTCTTAGGTGTGTGGGCTCCTGCATGTGTGTGTGTGTGTGTGTGTGTGTGTGTGTGTGTGTGTGTGTGTGTTCTCGTTCTGCTCTGAGAGGCTTCATGAATGGCTGAGGGCTTCTTTAGTGGACAGGACAAACGCAGCGGCCCTCTGCAATTACCTCCATCCTCCACGCAAAGAACTCACTTCACAATTATACGCAATTAGTGAAATGTATGTTTCTGTGAAGGGGGCCGCCACCAATTATCCCCCAGCCCCCGTTTGGCAGCTTTCATAAAAGATAATTGCTGATGACCAAAGATGAGACTTCCTCTCTCTCTGCCTCTGTCTCTCTTCATATGCATTTATATATATATATATATATATATATATATATATATATATATATACGTGTGTGTGTGTGTGTGTGTGTGTGTGTGTGTGTGTGTGTGTGTTCTTGTTCTTTCTGTCTTTGTGAGGAACTACTTGACTTTTAGACCTTCACATACTTTATAGGACACTTTAGAAAATAATAATAATAATA
>NC_070580.1:33571145-33573645 GCF_027409825.1 Scomber japonicus | reverse complement strand
GAAAGGATGATGGAGGAGTGGAGGAATGGAAAGGTCATGTTAAAACACACAGAGGGTGTTGACAGTGATAACACGCTGTAGTCCTCCTCTGTGGCTCAATCACATATTTGGGTTTAATTCATAATCTAAATGTTGGAAACCCTCATCAGATGGGTTAAATGTGATATTTTAAGCATTTAAATCTCAAATACTCTGATTTTAAGCCACATTTATCATAAAAAAACATGCTATCCTGTAACAAAGCAGAAGTGGTCATTTGCTTTGGCACAGAGCTGGATGTGTGTGACTGTATGAATATTAAAACAGAGCCGCTGTGAGTACATAAAGACCATAAAGGATATTTAGGCGTCATTCTCTCTGCTTCATATCACATGTGGATTAACTCAAGTAACACTGATCAATGATGTAATAAGATTAATATACATACAAGTGATAATCTCCCTTTAAATGATCTAGGGTCATAGCTTTATGGCTTTTGATGCTGCAAAGAGCATAATAATAATAATAATAATAATAATAATAATAATAATATATATTTTAAACAGGCTTGTACTTCATATAGTAATGTTATATTTAAAAACACACATTTAAAGTAATGTAAGGATCAATCTCATGGTAACTTTATGTTCTCTTTGTGCATCAATACAGAGATTTAGACGGAAACTGTCACGCCAAGAGTAATATTTGTTTCTTTTCAGGTCTTGTGTCCGAAAACTAAATTATTCCAACTTTATGTGAGGTTGAGCTGAGCAGATAAATGTTGCTCTAGCAGGAAATGTTTTGCACCTCTTAAAGAAACTTTAGCGGCTGTGCGCTCCGTGTTTCATTGATAGTAAGTCTGCTAGAATTTACAACTCCTCAATATAAATCTGAATTCACCTTCTGCTGAAACCATTTGGTAAAAACTTTTATATAAACAGTAGAAAGCATTGTTTTATTTTAATTCATCCTTCATGTAACATATGGAGGATTTATTCTGTATTGTCTTTTCTCCTCCTCTCAACGATGGAGCAACATTAGCTCAGTATAAAGTATAAAGTTGATATTGTGAGCAGCTTTTTGCCTCAGAGCTACAGTCAGAGTCTCCACAGATATACACACAGCTAAAGGTTACGACTACCTCGATGAAGAGGCAATAAAAACATAAAAAAACATCTAGTGAAGGACAGAAAGACAATCAGATGTGCCATTTGGGAGGTAATTATTAGAGTAATATAATAAAAAAAGAGAGAAAGAAAAGGTAAGAGGAAGATAAAAGGAAGAAGGATAAAGCGATGGAGAAACAGAGAGAGGGAGAGAGTTGTGTAAAGCTTCAGAGAGAGACAGACAGGGTGAGTCAGAGAGATAAAGGGCAACTAGAGACACACAAAAAGAAAAGAAAGAAAAAAGAAAGGAGAAAGGATTTTATTTTCATTTTTGAATGAGTCATTCTGTTATTGAAACAACAAAGAGAAACCCGAGCACACAACAGTTAGAGAGAGAATAGAAAAGAAATGCATTTACATCAGAGAAGGCATTTCATAGCTCTTCTCTCCAAAGTTGATTGTTTTCCCTATTTTTTTTTTTTTTTGACATTTTCTGCGGGCCGAGGCAGGTGGCATGAACGGAGGTTTATACAAATGGAAAAAGGAAAAAGGAAAAAAGTCAGACAGATATGAAAACGGTCACTCAGACACACAAACAAACGCTTTGACTGGCAGAGAGACGGAGAAACTGAATGAGAAACAATCCTCCAGTGACTTCCTGTTTACCTGTTATTGTTCAAAATAAACATGAGTGTGTCGCTACGTCACCGAGAGGAGATCAAATAAATGTCACCAGAAAATTAAAGGACAAGCTCACACAACTGAGCACATCTTTAACCTTCCTGTCGTCCTCCCGGGTCAAATTGACCCCGTCTGTTTTGACTGTTCCTTCTTTCCTCCCTTCCTTCTATCCTTCTCTCTTTCACTCCTTCCTCTCTCTTTCCTCCCTTTCTTCTGTCCTCTCTCTCTCTTTCTTTTCTTCCCTCTTTCCTTCCTTCCTACCTTCCTTCTGTCCTTCCTTCTCCCTCCCTCCTTCCTTATCTTCCTTCCCCTTCCTTCCTTTCTCCCTCCTCCCTCCTTCATTCTTTTCTTCCTTCTTTCCTCCCTCCCACTCCCTCCTTCATTCTTTCCTCCCTCCCTCCCTCCTTCATTCCTTCCATCCTTCCTTCCTCCCTCCTTTCTGTCCTTCTTCTTCCCTTCCTTCCTTCTTCTTCCTCCCTTCCTTCTTTCCTTTCTCCCTCCATCCCTCCCTCCTTCATTCCTTTCTTCCTTCTTTCCTCCCTCCCTCCCTCATTTTTTTTCTTTCTTCCTCCCTTCTTTCCTCCTTTCCTTCCTCCCTCCCTCCCCTCCCTCCTTTCCTTCCATCCTTCCTCCCTTGACTGGAGGACAACAGTAGGGTTCATATAATGACCGTAGACCTACAGTAACAAACGTCCTTTACCTGCTATCTTGGTTGTGATGCGTGTGTGGTGACG
>NC_070580.1:33536324-33570645 GCF_027409825.1 Scomber japonicus | reverse complement strand
GGTCTCGTTCCGCAGCTTGAACACCCTTCCTCTCTGGGTCGTCAAATCAGCGCTGGGGTCCAATGAGCTCAGGGCCTTGTAGGTAATCTGCAGGCGGACAGGAAACAGGAAACAGATCAACACACTTTCAGGATTGGATGTAATGTAGATTGCTTGGGTTCAAGTTAGCTTAGCTTAGCATAGCATAGCATAGCATAGCATAGCATAGCATAGCATAGCATAGCATAGCATAGCATAGAGTAAATTAGGATATCATAGCTTAGTATATATTGATTTGGAAACTATTTGATTCTTCAGCTGCTAAATGTTTAACTGAGATAATAATGAAGTAAAAAAAACATTTATAGGCTGAAATATGTTGTTATTAAGAAAACTGCTGAGTCATGATAACTCTCTGTGGGTTTATCGCTCAAGTGACTAATCTGATGTTACAAATTTCATCCTTTGTTTATATGAAAAATGTTGTTTAGTGCAGTTTTATTTCTTTATGTTTTACTCAAGATGATTTCATATCTTTGTTGCCTTTTATTCATCATGTTATCTAACATTTGTAATAGATAAAACTAACTTATATTAAGACATTTCTTTTTATTCTGCAGTTAATTAAACTGAATTCCTGTGATTCAAACATATTATTCTACTAATTGAAGACTAATGCATTGCTCACCTCATCTATCTCCCTCGTTAAACTCAATATTTAAGCCTATCTGTGTACCTTTGAGTCCATTTTCAGTTTGTAATATGTGTTTTTTTAAATTCATTTATTAGGATAAACAATCCAAATGAAAATAGTAAGCTTCAGAGTCTGACCCCGAAACCACTTCCTCTCTCCTCTGTCCTCTGTCCTCTGTCCCCTGTCCTCTGTCACATGGAGCAAATCCAACAAATTGACCATCTGTTACTAAATGGTCTGTTAAAAAGTCATACAAATCAATTTTAGATTTTAAAGTGTTGTTGGCTTTTTTCGACAGGTCTGCGCTTCACCGCATGATCTCCACTTTGAGACTGGAACAAATTGAGCAAAATTGACCCGTGGCTACAAAACTGGCAGAAGCACAACAATAGTTCTTCTGCTAAAAGAAATGTCAATGCACTGTATGTCGTAATGTTGCCGCTGGCCAGTTTCCACACTGCACAACTGTCAATGACTGCACACATGCATGGAGAGAGAGAGACAGAGAGAGAGAGAGAGAGAGAGAGAGAGAGAGAGAGAGAGAGAGAGAGAGGAGAGAGAGAGAGAGAGAGAGAGAGAAGGAGAGAGAGGAGAGAGAGAGAGAGAGAGAGAGAGAGAGAGAGAGAGAGAGAGAGAGAGAGAGAGAGAGAGAGAGAGAGAGAGACCCATCTTTTGGTCATAAGTAATTATCTTTCATGAAAGCTGCCAAATGGGAGCTGAGGATAATTGGTCCCGGCCCCTTTCACAGAAACATACATACAACATCTAACACACACACACACACACACACCACGCACACACACACACAAACACACATAGAGAGAGAACTCCAGGGGACAGCTGTCATTGTGAATGACAGTCAGTACAAAAGAGTATTGACTGGTGGGAAAAAAAACACATTAATAGCAATTCAACCCCAAACACACTTCAGCACTTGTACTGTGTATGTGTGTGTGTGTGTGTGTGTGTGTGTGTGTGTGTGTGTGTGTTTCTGGATCTCTGAGGGCATTTCAGTTTGTCTTTCAGACTCAAAATGAAAAAAAGGTACATAAAGTGCAGATGCATGGAGAGAGAACAAGTGAGGGATGTAGAGAAGGAGAATGAAAAAAAATAGACATATGAAGTCAGACAATATGAATGAACCAGGAGCAAAGACCTCAAGTAATGCTCCACCAATGCAAAGTTATTCTGCAACTTGCAAAGCTGGAGCCTCTAGAAAAGTTCATGGCTCCTGTTATTTGACTTCTTGACAAAACAGAATATGATGGAAGTACTTTACATCTGACTGACAGCTACCAAACTTTCCCACAGTGGAGCTCCCATAAATCCAGATTCAGGTCCAGGCCAAATAATCAACATGTGCCCACCAAATGCAATCCAAATCTTATTTTCTATTCTTTCTATCTTGCCTGAGTATAATGACCAGAGATACACTTTACATCTGACTGACAGCTACCAAACTTTCCCACCTGCAGAAATGGAGCTCCGATAAATCCAGATTCAGATTTTTCCGCCAAATAATCAACAAACACTTATATAGAGAGATTGCCATGTGCACCAAATGCAATCCAAATCTAATCTAATTATTTCTATCTTGAGTATAATGAGCAGAGATGCATGCAGATATAACACCAACAACACAGAAAGCATTATTCTAGGATCTAAACCATGTACAGTCCTCATGTCTCCTAGCTGAATTCAGCTGAGGAGCTTTGTTACACCTCTCATCCTTTTCCTTTCCCCATATGTCCATATCCCCTGTTACACTGAGATCCACAAAGGGGCTGAGATAAAGCTTAAAAGACAAGACAAGACTGAGATACAGAACAAGAATTAATGAGAAACTGAGCTTCAAAAACCCCGAGCTTGATATCTCTCTCGCTCATCTTCAGCACTCCTTATATCCGACTTGAAGGTCCTTAACGCCTCGTAGCTTCAGCCGATTATTCGGACATCAAATAGCAACGAGACAAAACAATAGACGTCTGATCAGTCTGTTTCTCGGATTGACTTCAAAAAGCTGAAAGACTAGGGTTCGATTTTTTAAAACCGGAGTCAATTAAGTTGTGGTTTAAAAGTTGGACAGCTGAGACTAGACTCTAGAAAGAGACTCACATATACAAATATATTTAAAAAAGTACTGTAAATGTGAATATGAGTGTGTCAGTCAGATTATAAAGGGCATTTTTAACAATGGAAACAAATTATAGATGATATAACTTCCTCATCATATTGATTGAAGTGAGTCTTTACTATTTTTTTCTGCTTTGAAATGAATTCATAGAAAAAATAAAGAGCTGAAGTGAGGCAGGAAGTAAGAATGAAAGAGAGAAGCTGTAATGAATGTGTGAGTGCTTCAAGGTTCACATATAAACTCATATAAGCACACACTTATACAATAGAGGTTTCAGAAAGAAAGGGGGGGGTAATTTAATGTAAAAACTAATAATCTTTAAATATGTTATAATTTCTAATATTGTTCTCAAGTTTACACCCGAGTAAAGAACACTGAATTGAAAACAGGAAGCGAGACGAGAAGCTCATATTTAGTCTCATTAGATGTTTTGTTAATAATAAAAAAATACCATAGAGACAAAGCACATTGGATTAGAAAGAAAGGAATTGTAATGGAGAGGAGAGAAGGAGATATAAAAAAAAAAAAAGTGAGACAAATAGCGATAAAGTCAAAAAAGTGGAAAAAAGAAATGGAGACTGATGGAGTGAAAAAGAAAGAATAAAGAAGCCAAAGTGAAGCTGATAGACTGAGCAAGAAAGGGCGAGAGAGATAGAGAGAGCGCGAGAGAGAGAGAGAGAGAGAGAGAGGGAGCGAGAGAGAGAGACAGAGAGAGAGAGAGAGAGAGAGAGAGAGAGAGAGAGAGAGGAAGCAAGAGAACATCTCCACAGTGTGATAACAAGTGATGTATTTGGATGTTTTGTGTAAATAGGTTGCTCAGAGGCTGGAGGTGGTGTGAGTTTTGTTGTTTTTTTGGGTTGAGGTGGTGGGAGGAGGAAGAGGAGGAGGAGGAGGAATCTCTAGCACTTCACATTCGTGGACGTCGGCTCGGGCCCTTCGTCGCTCCATTTGCGGATTTAAATCAAAAGCACTGACAGCTGTGTGCCTCACTTCAACCAGAGCCCTGCAGGCTGGAGGGCTGATGTGTGAATGTGTCACCGGGTTTACGAGTATGAGAGAAAGACGAGAGAGAGAGAGAGAGAGAGAGAGAGAGGAGAGAGAGAGAGAGAGAGAGAGAGAGAGAGAGAGCGAGCAAACACTTGGTTGAGGGTAAACGAAAAGAAATGATGATCTGGCTCCAGGAAGTAACACGAACGAGTCAAAACTGAACTACATGAAACGAAAGAAAACAAAGAACAAATATAATGTGGTGTGGAGGCGACTCTGCTGCTGCTGCTGCTGACAGGAAGTGGACCTTCTGTAGGTTGCTAAGCTGCCACTGATTGGACAGGGCCAATGATTGGTGTCCGCTCCCTGTGCACAGAAGGCACAACACAGGATGTAAAAAGCACATGTAGATGTTCTGGCTCCACATTAATAGTGAGATAGTAGCATGCTGGAAACCCAAAGTACAGGTTGACTGTGTAACTGAAGCTACAGTATGATCAAGATAAGAGTCCAGTTTGTGTGATGTGGTTTTAGGTGAGTATCACTGATTTACATTGTTGGGGTTGTTACTCAAAACAATGTAATATATTACACATAACTCAAGCCAGATAGCTCACTAAAGTGTTCCTGTTTAATGACAACCGTCCTCTACTATTATCTATTATATTATATTTCATATATTATATAGTCTGTTCACTATCATCGTCAGACTCAGACTCATTTTATTGTCATTTCTTTCACCAAGGAACTTGGGGGAAAAAAACGAAACACAGTGCTCAGGTCCAGGTGCTAAATTAAAAATATATAATAAATATGTTTACTAAAAATTAACAACATATGAATATGTATATAAATAATCGGTACTATACTGAGCTTGTTTCGGAGATTTGCAAATCGGTTGAGGTCTGCATGCACTCAGCTTGAGCATCACTGCAGGTCTGTGAGTTTTTCACTATTAGCTTTGTGTTAGCATTAGCGGTCAGGTAGCATGCATGAAACGCACATTTGAATATTCTTTTTATCCGCCCAATTTATACATAATAATTGAAGGCTGTATGTAACATAAGTAGCGCCGTATTTGATTGTTTAGTAACTGTAATGTGATTACTGACTGTAGACGCTGTACTGTGTTACACCCAACACTGCTGATCTGCTCTTTGATGTAACACTGAGGATCAGTCCACACTATAGTCTACTTTTTAAAAAACTGCTTCCTTTTAGATATATAAGATATCAATATACTGCATCTCCTAGTTCCCATAAACCTTTCCATTCTTGGGTATTCTTGGGTAGACCTATTTCTGGTTTGGATTAAATTTTCACTTCTGATGTATCACCGTCTTTTAGAGGACTCAAGGACATTTTACAAAACAGCAGCAGCCAGTCAAATATCTCTGAAATCTGCTACTTCAGTCTATGTTTTGAGGGCTACGGCTAACAGGGGACGCAGAATAAATAAAGAATAAAGGAAAAATAGACACAATGCTGTTTTCTTCATTGTCCTTTTAATCCAGCGTTCCTATAGCTTAAGATATGAACCTTAAAATGACTTCCAATTTATATGTAAAGGGGAAAAAAAGTCGATAAATACAAAAGTCTGCAATCTGATGTCATTTAGCTTGATAATGACAGTCGGTATGTTTTTTGTAAAGTGCATTGAGAAAGTGCGGTTTACTTATTTCTTCTTCTTCTTCTTCCTCCACTTTTCTCGGCACTTAACTCCCCGGCTACAGACAGACAAGCTAAACGCCTCTCAGATTGAGCAACTTGGGGGAAAACCTTTAGCCAATAGAAGACAACGCTGTAAAATGCAGCAGAAAGCCTCCTGATAGAGCAGCAGCTTCAGCTTCGCCTGTTTTTCCGACGAGCAGCTGGCGTCTCCCAGGTCTGAGAGTTGGCCTGGCTGGCTGAATAAAACATGTTAAATCAATAGCTATTTATACAGACTGGGACTTAGGGGCTGGAACAATAAAATATCACCTATTTCATCTACGCTGCAGATTTGGTTTGCACATCAATGGCTGTTATTTTATAAGACGTGAATGGCTCTCTATATTTTTATGAGCTTTATTCTCTCTTTCTCTCTCTCTCTATCTCTCTCTCTCTTTGCCTGTGTTGATTATCTTCTTCCTTCTTCCCTTCTTCACCCCCTCCTCTCTCTCTCTTCCTCTAAAGGGAGGAGTTTGAACCATAAACCTCAGGTGTACTCTCTCTTTCCTCCCTCCTCTCTCTGTCTCTCTCTGTCTCTCTCTGTCTCTCTCTGTCTCTCTCTGTCTCTCTCTCTCTCTCTCTCTCTCTCTCTCTCTCTCTCCCTCTCCCTCTCCCTCTCTCTCCCTCTCTCTCTCTCCCTCTCTCTCTCTCTAGTTGATGTACTTGGAATCGGTAGAGCCATAAAGTTCAGGTTGTTTTATTGGCCAATGAAAAGGCAGGCACGCAGCGGGGCAGTGCATCTCGGGTAATAGAGTGTGCGTCTGTGGGGGATAACTCACCGGAGGGAAGGTGTTCAGTGTGTGTGTGTGTCTGTGCGTGTGTGTGTGTGTGTGTGAGCGAGAGAGTGATTGAATAAGTAAGGCAGAGGAAGTAAACATACAAAAGAAAGAAAGAAAAAAGGATTAGAAGCAGAAAAAAGGCAACAAATAAAAAGTGAGAAAGAGCATTTGATTAAAGACACAGAGGTATAGTCGGTTCAGTGAGGCAATGAGAGGGAAGACAATTAATGTCAGGCTAGCACTCTTTAGTAAAGTATCCTTTAAGGTTTTTTTTATGTTGTAACCGAGGGGCTTTATAAATACTTCACACATCATTTACCACAGCTTTATAGATCGGCTGTGAGTCATTAGTAAACACAACTCTTTGGTTGGTTGGAAAAACACTCCGGCTGGTGGTAATGCTCCTCCAGCACTTCCTTTCAATGTATTTAACAATTGGAAAGCAATTTGATTTTTTTTAATGAATTATTGACATTTATAATTACTTTTATTGTCTTCCTAAAAAAAGACAAAGCAAGTGTAACACTGAGAGGTGAGGCACTTCTTCAGAAACTCTTCTATTCTTGTAAATTATTGGCTTATGCCAGGCGGGGAGTTACGGTCCTCTGAAATGAGGCCAACATGGAAGTAACTTAGAACTGCATTCTATCAAAAGGCCACCAGGGGGCGACCGTCTCTATACAAGTCAATGGAGAATTCAGCAACTTCTCACTTGATTTCTAACCTCAGTAAACGTTTTCAAAATGTGTTTATGGTCTCAATCGCTAGTTTAAAGCCTTCTTCAATGCAGTATGATGTTCATTTGGAACATTTTGGCCTCCCTGATTTTATATGTGACGATAAAGCAGGGTATGCATTAGGGCGTGGCTACGTCGTGATTGACAGGTTGATTGACCAATGTCCTCGAGATCCAGCCCTCGCAACCATAGCAACCTCCCCGCTCCGCCCGTGGCCCCGCTTCATGCCCACATAAGTAGAATCCGTGTTTTTATTTTTCCCAGCATGCACCTCAAATTTTCAAGATGGCGCTGCCTAGATTCGAAACTATTGGCTTCCGAGCAGCAGTCCACAAACCAATGGGTGACGTCATGGATGTTACGTCCATTTCTTCTATACAGTCTATGGCTTATTACTGATCTATGCAGCATAAGTAAATGATTAAGTACCTGTGCAGGTGTTCATGCATCTCTCAGTATGATCTCACCTGTGTGTGTTTGCATATATTTGTTCATGCAGGAGATTGATGCTGGTGAGTATTATAAGCTGTAGTTTTTACCCAGCAGCTCTCTTCATCAAACACACCTCAGCGGCAGTGTGTGTGTGTGTGTGTGTGTGTGTGTGTGTGTGTGTGTGTGCGTGCGTGCCCTGCGGTGCTGCAGCATTTTTGAGCTCTCGCCAAGTTTTATGGAAATAAACAATGTTTATGAGGCGCCATCGTGGAATTGCTGCTGTAGAAATGCTATTTCAATTCACTTTTGTCATTTAGCATTTTTTATTCCCCGTGCACTTGTTTGTTTTATTAGAAAATATGTGGTGCCTTCATTCCTTACTATCTCAGTGCCGCTGTCCTCTGTGGTGTTGAATTAAGTAGGAACTATGTGAGATATTTGCTTTTTCTCTTCAGTTTTATTTGTCTTTCGTTCACTTGAATGGAACGTCAAATTGTTTACTCCCTCTCAACACTTTAAGCATTTACTAGAAGCTCTGATCCGAAGCACATTACAGCTGTATAAATGGATAAAGTTGGGTTCAGTTACTGCTTAACTTTCTGCTGTTCATTTTCACAGTGTATTCAGTAACTCTGGGGCTGAACATTAGTGGTTTACTAAACTGGCGAGATCAAACTTCCTTCCAGTCATTATTTTTACTATGTATTTATACAGATCAATGCCCAGGGGCTGGACTATAAAACATTATCTATTTCATCTACAGTACACAGCAATTTTGCACATCGCCAATGGTTCCTAACCCTGGACTTTTATGGGCAGCACACTCGTTTTTTCTCTTGCCCTTTGACTAATCTTTTCTGGCTTGCTTTCAGTCTCATGTAACCTTGGTTTCCTTTACTCTGTTGAATACCCCGAAAAGCATTTGTTTGATGTGGAAATTCATTACTTAATCTAGCATACGAAAACCTTCCCTGTGCATTTTTATAATGGTAATAAACCTTGTACAGTTCTGCATTTAGGCTCTTTTGTTAAAATATGCTAATTAGATGAAAGTGATTTTATCTAAATGTGTTTACTGGTATTATCTCTAACCCTGAATTAAATTACCTTGCCAATGATTTCACTGTCAACATCTTTCTGACAAGTTTAAAAGTAGACTAATGTGCTAATTGTACTAATTGTTAATGCTAATAGTATAATAGGTTGTAGCATTGGATGTTTAAAATAACAATCTCTTCCCCAGAGCTTTAAAAAAAAGCACTATCCTGCCTTTGAATGCACCTTCACAGGTTTGCTGAAGACAGGATAAACAGAGTCAGATGGAAAACCCCTGCCATCATAAATCCACTTATATCCTCTCTCTGTTTTTTGACACTTCCTGTCCTGCTCATTAAACACTGTGTGACCACCTACTCTGCCCTCTAAAGCATAAATAAGACAAAAACATAAACTGTATTTTCTTAAGTTCCCACATACAAGATAAATAATACTGCCTTTTCCCAAGGATGTTGACATCTAATGCCCTACCTTCAAACTATCTCGACTAAATATGTCAAGGCCCAATATGCATAACACATAATCCTTCCCATCTCTTTGCACCTTGACATTTGCAATCCTGCTTTCAAACCATAGACTGTATAAAAGAAATGGACTTAACATCCGTGACGTCACCCATTGGTTTGTGGACTGCTGCTCGGAAGCCAATAGCTTCGAATCTGGGCAGCGCCATCTTGAAAATTTCAGGTGCATGCTGGGAAAAATAAAAACACGGATTCTACTTATATGGGCATGGGCGGAGCCATGAGCGGAGTAGGGGAGGTTTCTATGGTTGCGAGGGCTAGATCTCGAGGACATTGGTCAATCAACCTGTCAATCAGGACGTAGCCACGCCCTAATGCATACCCTGCTTTATCATCACATATAAAATCAGGGAGGCCAAAATGTCACAAATGAACATCATACTGCATTGAAGAAGGCTTTAAACTAGCGATTGAGACCATAAACACATTTTGAAAACGTTTACTGAGGTTAGAAATCAAGTGAGAAGTTGGTGAATTCTCCATTGACTTGTATAGAGACGGTCGCCCCCTGGTGGCCTTTTGATAGAATGCAGTTCTAAGTTATTTCTGCGGTGGCCTCATTTCAGAGGACCAGAACTCCCTGCTTGTTTCTAACATAGTGAATAAACCGGCTGCCAAAGATGAATTCAGGACAGGAAGATATTGTGTAACACTTACCATATATAGTTGCAATATACAGAATAAAGCCTGAATATAGAAAATAAAAAATAAAATAAAAAAGCATCTTTCTCTTCCTCTGCTCCACTCACCATGCACCCTGACACCTCCCGCCTTTGCCCTGTAACTTAGTACACACCTATTGTTTTAAGTTGCAGCATTTCTGTTTTTAGAAGTTTCCCCATTTGGGACAGACTGTTCTCTCGCTTCCCGACTTTAAAATGTCAAAACATTCTGGGTCACTACGGATAGAAAGGCAAACACACACACATGCTAATACTGCTCTCTCTCTCTCAAACACACACACACACATACACAGACACACACACACACACACACACACACACACACACTCACACTCACACTCACACTCACACTCATACTCATACTCATACTCATACTCATACTCATACTCATACTCATACTCATACTCATACTCATACTCATACTCATACTCATACTCATACTCATACTCACACACACACACACACACACACACACACACACACACACACACACACACACACACACACACAGAGAGAGAGAGAGAGATGTATGTAAATGCAAAGAAATCCTATAATAAATGCTGATACATGTGCAAATGCTCACATGAATACATGAATGGGATCTTTGGTGTTTTCCTCATCCATGTTTTTCTCATGTTAACAATAGAAAAAAATGGCTTAACTGTAGAAAGACATAGCAACACACAATCATCCGGTAATGTTTCTTAGCCGTGCTTCGTCCATTGTTCTCATCGACTCTCGATAAGCAAACAGAAGTGAAGGAAAAGAATGACAGAAGGACTAAATATAGACTGATAAACATTTTCCAGGCAGCACAATTGTTCTCAGTGAGATAAATATACACGAGAGAGAGAGAGAGAGAGAAATGCAGAGATGAGCACTATGGCAATAATACTCCATAGCTTCATAAATAGCTGAGCTGTTAATCTCTAACAGAGGAATCAATGGCTTTATCAGGCTGTTCAATCAGGAAGTCCAGAGGCTGAAGGGAGGAGCGATGAGTTTTGGGGGGTAATGACAGCAGAGCAAGTACTTTGGAAAGTGCTCATGTCTTGCATTTCTCTCTACTATGGCAGCTCATTGCGACTAAAAGTTAAAGTATCAAAGACTTTCTGGTAGGAAAAGGAAATTTGGTTCACCCAGGAAGAGGTGAACTATGAAAAAATCACTCTGCCGTTGGTGACAGCTTGACAGGAAACGGCCTAAATCCGCATCCGATTGACACTTGTTTGACAGCCGCACAGCAACTTCTTGCCAGTCGAGTTAAGACGGGTGACAGGAAGGTCACTCTCCCTCTAGATGCTAATGTCGACTACACATCTTCTTCTGCTCTCACTCATACGTTAAAATCTACGGCTGATGATTATTCACCACAGATTGGAAGTCTTTTTTTGTGTCTTATGTGATTTCTTACTGTATCAGAAAGTTACAGTCCTAAGATGTTTTAGTTTGTTTAGTTTAGATGTTTTAGTTTTCACTTCCTGTTGTAGGAATCATTAATGTTGTACAAATCGTTCTTTTTTTCCCTTTAACCTTCCTGTCGTCTTCTCGGGTCAAATTGACCCTGTCTGTTTTGACTAGTACTTCCTTCTTTCCTTCCTTCCGTCTGTCCTTCCTCCCTCCTTCTCTCTTTCTTTCCTTCCTTTCTCTTATCTCCTTTCCTTCTTTCTCTTTCTCCCTTCCTCCCTCCTTCCTCCCTCCCTTCCTCCTTCCTTTCCTTCCTTCCTCCCTTATTTCCCTCCTTCCTTCCATTTGTCCCTCCCTCCCTCCCTTCCATCCTTCCATCCTTCCTCCCACCTGTCTTCCCTCCCTTCTTTCTTGCTTTCCTTCCTCCCATCCTTCCTTCCTTTCTTCCTTTCTTCCTCCCTCCCTTCCTTCCATCCTTCTTCCTTCCCTTCCTTCCTTGACTCGAGGACAACAGGAAGGTTAAATCAAATCTATATTTGCTCTGCTTGTACCAGGAAATGAAAATCAGGTGAACATTAGCACTGTTCATATGCTAATTGCCAATATGTCATGGTAAATACTGTATATGCACTGTGATGTAGGTGTAGTGGTGGTGGCAATGAGTATGTATTTATTATGCATTTATTATATTCTGTATTGCTTCATGTGTATTATGGCTTTTATGGTTGTTTTAATTTATTTATTGTTAATGGCTGCAGTACAGGTCGTTAGCCCAAGATAAATTTCCCACCTGGTGGAACAATAAAGTAAACAGAGATATTTAAATATTGTTTTAAATATATTGGAACCAGTGCAAGATATGATATAATATAACCACAAATATGCAAATAAGAGTTGTATGATGGGTAACTAACTAAACACACCAATAAACAATGTGGAGGGGGAAAGACTTAAGGTCAGAAATCCATCAATCCATCATTATTTGGGCACCTAGTTGAAAAAATGTGTATTTTAAACCTGGTATTTCTTTATAATGTTGATGTAAAGGGCTCATACGTGAATAATGTGTTGTTTTTTTAATGTTCACCCTCATTTTAATACCATGCTATTTCATTCATTCATTCATTCAGATAAATAATCTCACAGGACTATTATTATATTAACATTTATTCTACATTCAGGTATCATACAGCTTTTTATCTAGCGCTATAGTTAGGAAGGGGTTAAATCCTTTCTGTTGTAACCAGACTGTAACCGATAGAAATTGGACAAAAAGTCAGAGTCACTGCACTCTGATAATATTTCTGTGGTGGTATTAAAAAAAATAGAGGGTTGAAAAACGTTTCTTTTTTTGTTTATTCAAATTACATATTGCCCTCTTCCCACTAAAGGCATTCAGTGAAGTGGAAATATATTAAAGGATATTACACAGAAACTCAGCAGAGGCATAAGTGGGGCGATAAAGAAGAGAAACAAAGAAATAATGAGGGCAGCGGACGACCTGGCTTCAGCACCGAGGTAATAAGACAGAAATGAAAAGGAAGGTATTAGAAAATGAAAATGAGCATTTGACAGGAAAAGACATCAAGGGAGGCGCAGTGGTTCCTCTCTCTGCTTCAGGCCAAAACTACAAACAGCTGGCTGGTGATTGGTAATGGCATGCGATTGGCTAGAGAGACGGCAGAGGAGCCGTGATTGGCCGCAGGGCAGGAAGTAGTGCCTGAGAGATTAGAGTGCAGCAGATAATCCTCTGTGTGTGTGTGTGTGTGTGTGTGTGTGTGTGTGTGTGTGTGTGTGTGTGTGTGTGTGTGTGTGTGTGTGTGTGTGTGTGTGTGTGTGTACGAGACAGAGGGTAGGGGTTGGGGTCTGGATGGTTGGATAATCCTCTCTGACTATTAACCCCGTCTTTGTGTGTGTGTGTGTGTGTGTGTATGTGTGTGTGTGTGTGTGTGTGTGTGTGTGTGTGTGTGTGTGTCTAGGTGTATAATCCTCTTCTCTTTGACTACTGGCAGACAGATTAGAGCAGTCTTGCTTCTACGGGTTCAGAAGTGTTTTAAGAGACCTACACTCATTTATTCCCTTTGATATATACATTTATTTATTTATTTATTCATTTCAGTTTAGTAACAATTACATCATCTGCATCCTGTGTGTGTATGTTTGCTTATTATTTTAGAAGCAGGAATTTCCATAAAATAACTAAAAGTAAATAATATTCATAAGGAAATCCCCCTCAAGAAAATAACATAATATAATTAATCAAAATGTTTATAAATAGCTGCCAATCAGTCATAAATGAATTTAACTGTACTATTTACAGGTTATATGCTTTAGTGGATTAATATGATTAAAAATATGATTTCCAAAAGATAATATGTCTACTTAGATATCTCTCCTTTTTTGTGATTTTATATTCACAGCTTAAGCTAAAGTCACATTTAAACAGATATAGAAGCTTGTTTCCTGACACAACTTAAATGTTATAATATTTAAATGGTCCATCTCTGAGGTCAAACAATCCTACAGTAGTTTAAGTAAATTGGGGAACCACAGTTGCAGGTAATAATGCAACATAGAGAACTGATATTATACACTAATTTGGATAGGGAGATATTAGTAGTCTAACTTAAATATTCTGGGTGTTTTCAGACTCATAGTTTGTTTGCTCTTGTTTGAATCAGTGGATGATGTGTTAAAAAAAAGGTTTTCACTCAAAAAATACTCCAGGCGAACCATAACACATCATTAATGTGCTAGTCCAGGTTGGATCTCTACTGTCTCTCCAGCTCATTGCTAGCCAATAAAGTAATAAAGTATTTTTACCTTTACCTTTAGCCACTCAGGGGCTTTACCACTAGGGGTCAAATACCCCTTTTCCACCGAGCTGGTGCTGGTTCGGAGCCAGAGCCTGACTAAGCACCGGTTCTTTGCTTTTCCACCACCAAAGCTCCAGCCCCGAGCCTCAGAACGGGAGCCAGAGCACCAACTCTTTGTTGGTCTAAAGCAGGAACCGATTACATCAGTGGACTGGGGGCGGGGCTAACGTTTATTAGCCGGCTAGCGGGGATAACATTTATTAGCCGGCTAGCGGGGTTAATGTTTATTAGCCGGCTAGTGGGGTTAACGTTCATTAGCCGACTAGCGGGGTTAACGTTCATTAGCAGGCTAGCAGGGTTAACGTTCATTTGTTGACTAGCGTGGCATTTATAATTTTTTGGCCAGAGCTGTCGTCTTCTTCTTCGTGTCCGGCAGGGTAGATGAGGGACCAAACCAAAGCCTCATCCTCACAAGTTTCTCAGTACTGTTGTTTTAGTCCACACCAATCTTCAACTACATTGTTCAGATATGCCCAAATGAATCATGAAGCAAGAAAAATAAACCATAATTTCAAACTCCAATCCAAAAATATGAAAAGAAATAGCTCAAATGAAACACTCAAAAAAGATTAAAAGGAAATGCTAACAGCCATAAGACCTTTATGGCTTCACTTTGCAGGTTTGTAGTGTTCCCTGGTGCTAATGTGTTGTTTTCAGTTTGTTAGAAAGAGATAGGAGTCTCTTTCGGCTATAGTTTAAACGCATATTGTTTTAACATGATGATCAAAATACCTTATTGCCTTCAGAGAACAATAACCCTTATTATTTTTAATGCACATATTTTCACAACAAAGCTTTTCAAGTTGATTATAATTCAACAGTTGTGACTGAACACATTTCTGCAGGGGGAAAAAAAAACCCACATCTTTTTAAACATCACTTGACAATAACACGATTTTCTTGTAGTAAAAGAAACAAAATAATACTTCTCTGAGAAACACTGTTATTGTCGAAGTGATAAAAGACTCTCATATCATTGCAGGTGAAATCAGTGATTGCAGCCAGAGGAGAAAGAGTCACCTGCTGAGCTCCACGCACCCACACATACACATCGCTCATCATTTTAACACTTCAATTTGCTCCTTTCTTATTACCTTGAGATGTTGTAAGGTGGAGCTGAACAATGCTAGGCTGTTACAAATATCAGAGATGTACACAAACAAAGGGGAAAGTAGAGCTGCATTACTATCTCACTCACACACACACACACACACACACACACACACACACACACACACACACACACACACACACACACACACACACACACACACACACACACACACACACACACACACACACACACACATATATATATATACAGGTGTAAGTAATACCAGGCCATTCCCCTGCAGGCCAAACAGGCAGTGTGACGGAGTAAATGGGGTCAGCAGCTCAAGGACTTGAAAGCCTCACACTAAATATAGTCCATTATTGACAGAAATGAAAAACAATACAGACGAAAAAAGGAAAAAGAGGAAAAAAGGACGGAGACATAGAAGATGGATAGAGGATTAAAGTTATGTTTCTCACTCTTCTTCATCAGCGAAGGGTTCAACCTCTGTTTTGTTTTTTTTGTGTCTGCTAGTTTTATAAGTGGCAATTATTTCTGTGGCACATGTTGTCTAAATAAACAGGTTGTCTTCCTCTCTCTCAGAAACACTGCTTACTGAAAACTACACAGCAGCTTCTATATGTGTATCAGCTATACTGTATTATATGTGCTCCACTACTGCAGGGGAGTACTCTTAGATCTCTATCAGTAGTCTGTGTGTGTGTGTGTGTGTGTGTGTGTGTGTGTGTGTGTGTGTGTGTTTCAGAGTCGAAGTGAACTTGCAAGTAAAAGACTGTGAGACTGTGTAAAGCTTTGAGTCTGGCGTTGGAGGCCAGCTGAGGTCAAATCCACAAACAAGCTGCCTGTCAGCAAACAGTTTTCACGGTTGAGCAGTGAGGTTGTTTTTGTTTAAGGCCAAATCTGTGACATCCACCATGGTAAACTAATGATTCAGCCTAACTTCAAGATGTAGAAAACACAAGACTGGAAATCTTCTGATATAACTACGATATTAAAAAAGTTGTTTTTTTTAGTACACCCACGGCTAGCATGAGGCATCCACTAACTTTTCATTCACTTCTCATTGGCCAAGAAAATAAACCTTTTCAATGCAAGACATCCTGGACTCCTGTCTACTCTCTCCATTGATGTATGGGCTGCATAATTAAAATCTCTATCAGTTGTGAACCAAATAATTAAACTATAGGTCTGAAAACGTCCTATAGTATAATGGTTGTTGAGTTATACTGCAGGAATCTTGCAGATGCAGAAAAAACTCTGACAAACTCTGTTTTGCCACCAATGAGCGTGGACAAAGAAGACGTGATCGGATCATTGATCGGTTTATTTAAACTCGGTTTGAATAAATTCGGCCCCAAAAGTCCTGAAAGCCTACTGACAACTCCCTAAGTTGCTGAGTTATACTGCAGGAATCTTGCAGATGCAGAAAAAACTCTGACAAACTCTGTTTTGCCACCAATGAGCGTGGACAAAGAAGACGTGATCGGATCATTGATCGGTTTATTTAAACTCAGCCCTAAAAATCCAGATTGTGTAAAGCCTACTGAAAACTCCCTAAATTGCTGAGTTATACTGCAGGAATCTTGCAGATGCAGAAACAACTCTGAGTCATCAGTTGCCCTGTTGGTTCTTTGAAGCATCTTTAACTTCCTGATTTGCCCCCCATGTCATCGCTCAGTTAACAGTAAACAGAGTCAGTAGTGAGATCACCTCAGGCGACCGCTGCGCTCATAATGAGAATCAATCATTCCTTTGTACGGCCATACAAGAACAGAGAATGTACCAACTACGTGTCTGCTGTTTCTACAGAAATCAGGAGCTTGGAACAAAGTAACTCACTGGAATAAATGCCAGACTGGTTGCCAGTATTGATTTTTGTGATTGATTAAAAGCCCTGCTTGAGGAGAACAGAATCAGGGAGTAAAGTTATTCACACACACATAAGACCGAGACAGAATAACTAAACTGTACTAGTAGCCTATCAGTGGTGTGTTGGATTAAACGGCTCAAAGGCTTGTCAGCAAGATCTTATTTTTGTTTCCCCTGTTGGATATTGAGCAGCTGGAGGGTAGAGTGCCTTGAAATATGTGTATAAGATGAGATGCTGATTCAAGAAGTCATCATGAGTTACAGGATAGGTCATATATCAGTGCCTCCCAAAAACTCATATGGATGCTTGCTGATCTTTTAAAGTTGAAGTTTAGTTACATTAAGATGACTGAAACTTTGAGTTTATGGTTAGCAAAAGATCACATTCATGCTTAAAAACAAACAAACAACCAAAAAAAAGAGGACTGGGTAGGGGGCGGGGTTTCAGCGAACTCGGTGGCCACGCCCACAGCGTTTGGGAGCAGAGAAAGAGGCTGATTTTTACACAACTTTGAAGCCTAATTTCATATATTTGGTGATTTTTTTTAATCATTCAAATTTGGCAGGGTGGTTAACAACACACTTTTCTGTGGTATGTCAAACTCAGAACACATATTTATTCTTACTTTACACTGACTTTAAGTTATTTTTGTTGGAGTTATGGGGTAAATGTTATTCAAATATGTTGCAGCTGCACCTGTTTTTACATGTTTCATATTTATATTTCCATATATCCGACAAAAAAATCTGCTTTAAACTGATTCAGATTTTAAGATTTTACCACTTTTATTACCACAATATAAAGAAAATGAGAGTTATCCTTAAAATAATGAAAACCTGAATATACAGTAATGTCCTCATTAGGGTTAAGCATGAAATTCTTTGACTAATTGGTTGGTCAAACCGAATCAGCTTGCTCCACTGCTTTATTCTAATCAATGTTAGCGGCAGCATCTGTTAAGCTAGCAGGGGTTCAAGAATAACTCTGCAGAGAGCAGCAGGGAGGAAAGCTAGCTAACAGGGAAGACCAGCGATGCTTGGATGGTCTGATGAGGCAATCAAAGAAGGGATTGACAAGGTCATGATCCCTGTGCATCTGAGTGTTCATCCACTCTCGTCTCAGCAAACCGTCGATATATATGCGGAGTGTCTGAAGGGGCCAGACGAGGGGAGACGCTGCAGGGAGCCTTACATCTATAGATTCATCCAAATCAATTAGAGTGGAAGCCTTGAGTTTCACATTCAGCCATGTTTATTTTCTGAGGTTTTAAACAGCTGCATGGTATTTATTTTTGCTGCAATATGCAAATGAGGGATTTTATTAGCATGAAACCACCTGTATTTAATATTTATGGCTTAAAATCCTGATATAAGAGCAGCTTCTGTTGAAATCAAACACTTCTCATCCGGACCTGATATTTTAGATTCCTATATTTAAGACCTAATTGCAGTTAAATCCCAACCGGCCCAGATCTACTGACCAGCTTGAACGCCAATTAAATGTGCAAAATGCCAGTTTAAGAAGATCAGAGTGAAAATCCAGCATCAATTTCAGTCTAATCTACTCTGTGAAGGGGAAAAAAAAAAAAAAAAAAAGAAAGTCTGTAAATTAACTACTCTGTCCTCTTACCGTGATGTCAAGTTCCTCCTAAATTCACCACTCGCATTCATTATTTTGGATTAGGAGTTTTACGATTTGACGTATCCTCCACCTGATTGACGGTGACCAGACCAAAGTGGAGAGTGGGTTAGACTCATTTATCAGCAGCTGTCTGACGGAGAATTTTCCAAACCCAGGCCGAGGCTAAGTGTCATCTATAAGAAAGACATACTGACATAAGTGCCAATTAAATGTGCCATGCCAATTTAAGCAGATTACAGTAAAACCTGCATTAAATTCCAGGTACTTAAAGAGATAGCAGTCCTTTCCTTCCCATTTCCTTTCTAATACTACATCCAAAATGAGAAATTTGGATTTAAAGAAATGGGACATCAATGATTTTCTATAATGCAGAGATTCTATAATAAAAAAATACATGGCAGGAAATTATTTATTTGTCTATAATTCTGAGATTATAATTGCTTTTTTGTGGCGTGATTAGAATTAACCCTCCTGTTGTCCTCGAGTCAAGGAAGGAAGGGAGGAAGAAGGAAGGAAAGGAGGGAGGAAGGAAGGAAGGGAGGGAGGGAGGGAGGGAGGGAGGAAGGAAGGAAAGGAGGGATGAAGGAAGGAAAGGAGGAAGGAAGGAAGGAAGGAAGGAAGGGAGGAAGGAAGGAAGGAAGGAAGGGAAAGGAAAGGAAAGAAGGAAGGAAGGAAAGGAAGGAAGGAAGGTAGAAGGGAGGGAGGGAGGGAGGGAGGGAGGGAGAAAAAGAGGAAGGGAGGAAGGAAGGAAAGACAGACAGGGGAAAGAAGGAAGGGAGGAAGGAAAAGAAGGAAGGAGGGAGGCAGGAAGGAAGGAAGGAAGGAAGGAAGGAAGGAAGGAAGGAAGGAAGGAAAGAAGGAAGGAAGGAAAGAATGAGGGAGGGGGAAGGAAGGAAAGAAGGAAAGGAAGACAGAGAGAGGAAGGAAAGAAAGACAGAAGGAGGGAGGGAGGAAGAACAGAAGGAAGGAAGAAAGGGGGATGAAGGAAGGAAGGAAGGAAGGAAGGAAGGAAGGAAGGAACAGTCAAAACAGATGTGGTCAAACTGACCCGGGAGGACGACAGGAGGGTTAATGGAGTAGTTTCAGTAGATCCACAAGGTTTTGAAAATAACACACACAAGGAAAAAAAAGAAGTAATATGCTGTTATAGAGCCGTCACTCTTCATGCCTGCATCCATTACAAACACATATTAATAGATCCCCAAATTATTATCATCAAGTATTACCCATGCACACTTCCTCCCTCTATCCCTCTATCCCATTTTCCCCAGACACCATTTATCCTTTTCTCAGATGAATAGAGAACCAGGGGGAGTAAGATAGGGAGGGAGGGAGGGAGGGGGGGAGGAGGGGGAAGAGGAGAGGAGAGGGGGGGTTTGGTCCCCTTAGATCTCACCCAGATGTTTCCTTTAATCCTGTAATTAGCTGCAATTATAGTAATACATACGAGAGATGAAGTGATCATATTTGCACACTGAATTAATTCATGTAATCATGCTATACTCTTTCTTTTCCGACACATTTCAACTTGCTCACTCGATACCTTTTATCTCCTCTCCCCCAGTTCTCTCTCTCTCTCTCTCTCTCTCTCTCTCTCTCTCTCTCTCTCTCTCTATCTCTCTCTCTCTATCTCCTCTCCTCTTCTTTTCATTCTCCTTATCTCTCCTAACAATTCTCCACCTTCACCCATCTATCTCAACCCCCCTCCTCCTCCTCCCCCTCTTTTTCCACCATCCCTCTCATTGTCCATGGTGTAATTCATGCTTTCCATCCTGAAAAGCGAGGAGGGAGAGACACAGAGAGGATGAAAAAAAAAAAAAAGAAAACACAAGAGACAACAGAGCAGGATAGGACACGACAAGAGGCCCTTTAGATGTTGCAGATGATGCCTTTAATCCTGTCAATAGCTGCAATTATAGTAATTATCTCTAATAGCAGCACATTGTGTTGAGACTCTGATATGTTTAACAGATGATGCTGAGACGTGCCGCCTCCGCCAGGCAGAGAGGGCAGAGAGCTTAGATTCATATTAATGAAACCGACACAAAACAAGGCCAAATTGATGATGGTCCCATGAGGTTTATAGACTGCAGCAGAGAGTGTTTTTCAAGCTCCGGGTCGAGGTCTAATGGAGGTCTCAGAGATGCTACTGAGTGGTCATTGTGTTGCGCAGAAGGGGAGAAGAGGAGAGAGGCTGGAGATTGATGTTGGCAGGTAGAAAAAAGGGGCTCTGGAGAAAATAGAGGCAATTATTATGAGAGGAAGATGCTGACAAAATAAGATGTGCTTCTGTTGATTTGTGAGGTTGTACGATGAGTTGAAAATGTGCTGCTAAAATACAAGATATGCTCTCAATTGAGCTTTGAAAAGCTGCTATATGTGAAATACTTATAGCCAAGAAGTGTGTTACTGGGGATTTCCACCGGGTCCGTCAGCACCGCGGTTTAGCTCTGTCCTCTGCCCGGTGTCAACTCACACCGGGAGCGTTACAGCAGTGAAGCTCTGAGTGAGAAATCTACCTTTTAAAATGAAATAGCACTGTTAATACAGTAATTATGGTAGCAGAAATCTGGGAGTGGAAAGGGCCTTTTAAAATGAAGTTGCACTGTTAATACAGTAATTACGGTAGCTGAGCTCTAAGAGAGAAATCGGCCTTTTAAAATGAAGTTGCACTGTTAATACAGTAATTATGGTAGCAGAAATCTAGGAGAGAAATTTGCCTTTTAAAATGAAGTTGCACTGTTAATACAGTAATTATGGTAGCGGAGCTATGGGAGAGAATATGCCTTTTAAAATGAAGTTGCACTGTTAATACAGTAATTACGGTAGCAGAAATCTAGGAGAGAAATTTGCCTTTTAAAATGAAGTTGCACTGTTAATACAGTAATTACGGTAGCGGAGCTCTGGGAGAGAAATATGCCTTTTAAAATGAAGTTGCACTGTTAATATAGTAATTACGGTAGCGGAGCACTGGGAGAGAAATTTGCCCTTTAAAATAAAGTAGAGATATATTAAGGCGCTCAACACTTGGTTAGTGTATCGGGATAGTATTGAAGATTGGGAACATTATGACAAATGACACTTGTGAAACTTTGCTTATGTCTGACAGCTTTTTTTAAACTTTTTTAGTCATTTATCAAACTAATATGTCAAACATTATGTATTATATGCTTCTCAAATTAACTGGTTTTCTCTTTTCTATATGTATATTCAGTCAGTGTTTTGACATTTAATAGATTAAGTGTGTAATTTAAAAATATACTGGATTTCAGCAGCAATATATGTTGACGCAGGAAAGTAAAAAAAAACTTCATTATAACTTATAACAATGCAGGGTTTGTTTGATTTGTAACTGTGTGTCAGGCTAGACAGCAGGAAGTTTAGATTTATATATCAGCAGAAACACACAATGAACAATATAGATGTCAAAATTTGAAGAAAAAAATACATTTTCAAATGAAGAAAAGGAGAGGAAGGAAACACTTTTGGAGCAATCTATCAAAGGAGTTATATTAAAAGCCTTTATAGAGCATATTGGTCAAAATCAGGAGTATTTATGTTTACTATTAAGTTTAGTTTTTATAATATCTGCCCTTATGAAGAAGCTGTGAGGTCTACTTTCAACACAGGCTAACTACTGTAGCACTTTACACACATACATATTCATACTTTCCATCCATGAAGACTTATCCTAACCTGACGAAGCCGAACCCTAACCATAACCTGAACCTAACCTTAACCTTCCTGTTGTCCTCCCGGGTCAAATTGACCCCGTCTGTTTTGACTGTTCCTTCTTTCCTTCCTTCCTCCCTTCTGTCTGTCCTTCTCTCTTTCTTTCCTCCCTCCTTCCTCCATCCCTTCCTTCCTTCCTTCCTTCTGTGCTTTGTTCCTACCTCCCTTCCTTCTTTCCTTTCCTCCTTTCCTCCCTCCTTCCTTCCTTCCTTCCCTCCCTCTCTTTTTTCCTCCCCCCTACCTTCCTTCCTCCGTTCCTTCCTTCCTTCCTTCTTGCCTTCCTCTTTTCCTTTTTCCCTCCTTCTCTCTTTCTTTCCTTCTTTCCTCCCCCCACCTTCCTTCCTTCCTTCCTTCCTTCTTTCCTCTGTCCTCCCTTCCTTCCTTGACACGAGGACAACAGGAGGGTTAAACTGATCTCAACTTTAAACAAGTCTTCACTCTAAAATTAATGATTCATGTTAAGGAGACTTCCTGTTTGTCCCCATAAGGAAGGTGAGTAAACAGAGTTATGTCCCCACAACATAAGGAATACCTGTACCACACACACACACACACACACACACACACACACACACACTCTAATAGCCCAGCCAGGTCTTGGTGTGAGGTAGCTCCTTGATGCAGTGATATAAGAGGCAGACAGGAGACAGAGAATGGGTCAATAATTCATTAGATAGAAGGCTCAACTCAACTTCAACCCGAATAAACCGTCTATAACCAGACATACACACACACACACACACACACACACACACACACACACACACACACACACACACACACACACACACACACACACACACACACACACACACACAAGAGTACACCCACGCCCCTCAAGCTGTCTCTCTCTTTCTCTCTCTCTCTCTCTCTCACTCTTTCTCAAACATTGTCTCAAGGGCTGTCAGGGGATAAGTCTCTCTCTTCCACTTTCTCCTAATTTTCGAGCCCTACTTTCCTCTTTGTACTTCCTCGAGAACTTACACACACTTTTTAACTGCTACTCATGTCTAATTTTATACGATTGTTCATATCTATTCTTGGATCCAACTCATAATTGATAACTATGTGACCTGATAGTGATGTGCTAGATTAAATATGACATTTTCATTGATTTAAATAATAATATACTGATCAAGTGGCTTTTTGAATTATGACAACTATTATATCTCAAACATTAGATTGCCTTATTTTTTTCTACTTGATTATTTCAAATAAAAGGTCAGACAGGAAGCCGCCGCAGCTCCGTTAGAAGTTGAAACACACGGCGAAATGTTTTAAGAGTAAATAAAAGTGCAGAGTTTCCAAACGTCCTATACCGTGAAACCGCTTTTATTTTGAAAAATACCGTGCTATAAACTTTTGGTCATATTGCCCAGCACTACATTTGCATATCTACAAATGTGTATCAGCTTGCACACACAAAATAAATATACACTTTATTTCTATTTTTATACTCTGTAGGTCATATTAGGAAAGTCTGGCTAAAAGAAATGTGCATAAAGCTTTTTTACAGCTGAGAAAAATGGGTCAAATCTTACCCTGAACAGTATGTAAGGGTTCATGTAGCTAATCTGCTTGCACTACATCAAAGTTTACTGATAAAAACACACAAAACATATAAAGGTGAGCTTTTTTTCCCCCCTCTCCCCCCTCTCCCTCTCTTCAAATGGATATCATTTTGGATTGAAAGCATTGGGTTGTAACAGTGTGTGAAGCTTGGGGTCGCAGGTTTGATCCCAGGTTTAATGCTAATCTCGTGTCTGTGAACTTTCATTTCACCTCGGCTGGCCTTCCAGCTGCGTTCTCCTTTTATTACGATTGCATCAGAAACTCCAGTGTCTGTCTGTTATATCTGCAGCCAAAACCCACTAAGACCCCCTCTACCCCTCTACCAGTCACTGCTGGGAAGGGGCAAAGCAAAATAAGTTACACATGAGAGAGGAGAGGAGGAGGGAAGATTTAGGCTGAATTTTTCTTTTTAAACTGATTTTAATTAAACACTTGAATCTAGCCTCTGAATTGTGTCTCATATTTGGAAACTATAACATTACACCCATCTCAATCCACAACCACAGACATTAATCAGCCACTGTAACATCCTTTACTCTTCTGGAAAGGCTCTAAGTGTGATTTTGGAAACCGAGCTGCGGGGATTTGCTCACACGGTCATTAGTGAAGTTGGCCATTGATATCATGATAAAGTGATTAGCCCTGGTCTGCTATAGCTAGTAATCCCAGCAGTGTTGGATGGTGTTGAGGTTAGTCAGTCAAGCTCTTATCTACCATTGTTATTTAGAAACAGGAGTGGCTTTTCCCTCCTTTGGCAATATAGTGTATAGTGCTGGGCGGTATGACCAAAAATGTATGTCACAGTATTTTTCAAAATAAAAGCAGTTTCACGGTATATAACGGAATTTATTTTTCATGCATAATCAGCTGTTCACAACATCTTCTACTAGTTGAGAGAGGAACTACAGTACTAATCTACTGAAGTAGATTGACTTAGGATGGACTATTTTACTGTCATGATGAGTGAATATTAATAATATCAGAGCTGCCAACACTCATGTTTCTCCCGTATTTTTAGACCTATCTCCCGTGGCTCTCCCGTTTCGTCTTTTTTCCCGGGAATGTCCCGTAATTTACAGCCCCAACTTTGTTTGTTAATAATAATAAGAAGAAGAAGAGCACAATAACAAAGGTTTTATTTTGAAAGCTTAGACTGGAAGCCACCGCAGCTCTGTTAGTTTAACAGAAGCTGAAACACACGGTGAAATGTTTTAACTGTAAATAAAAGTGCAGAGTTTCCAGCCTGCATCAGACGGTGCTGAGTTTACTGACTAATTATTAAAAACCAGGATGTGATGTGTGAACTATCGTCATGGTAACTCACTCGGCAGGCAAACATCTTCTGCTGTTTGTTGAGAGGCAAGAAGTGCAGGAAGTGCAAGTCTGAAAAGGGTCCCGCCTAACGTTGTGTAATGAAATACACCGGTATGGCGGTACACTAAAAATTCATATCATAACGAAAATATACACCGGTATTCAGTGTGAACCGGTATACCACCCAGCAGTATGCAAATGCAAGTTTGGCATGTATATTTATAGTCTATAAAATGTTCAATTTATGAATGTGAATTAGTGTTTGAGACTAATTACAAGTCAGAATATGAACAGTATGTATGTCAAACCTTTAGTCTTTTTTATGCATCCTTTATAATCCAGTGGTGCTCAAATAAACCACTGTGAGGTTTTATGCTTTAAAGTGCTGTAGAATAGTGTGTGTTCATATCTTAAAGTGAACCCTTTGACTGACCTCGTACAGCGTGATGACACCGTTGGTCTCATTGGGAGCTTTCCACTGCATGAAGATCTTTTCTTCGTAGGGCGTATTCTGCAGAGACTCCATCGGCACTGATCCAGGTACTGCAGAGACAAGAAGCACATACAAAAACTTTTTAACATATTTTCATAATTACTGTTGACGTCTGTGTTGAGTGAAACAAAAAATATTTGGCAACAGTAAAAGTTTGAAGAATAATTCACAGTTTGATGTGTGATATTACACAATCCCACCTCTGTGGCCAAATCTAATTCAGTGGTAAAGAGTGTTAACCCTCCTGTTGTCCACGAGTCGAGGAAATAAGGAAGGAAGGAAGGAAGGATGGAAGGAAGAAGGAAGGAAGGAAGAAGGAATGAAACGTAGGAGGAAGGAAGGAAGGAAGCAGGAAAGGAGGGAGGAAAGAAAGAGAGAAGGAAAGAAGTAAGGGAGGAAGGAAGGAGGGAATGAAAGAAAGAACGAAGGAAGGAAGGAAGGAAAAAAGAAGGAAGGAAGGATGGAAGGAAGGAAGGAAGGAAGGAAGGAAGGAAGGAAGAAGGAATGAAATGAGGGAGGAAGGAAGGAAGGAAGGAAGGAAGCAGGAAGGAAGGAAGGAAGGAAGGATGGAAGGGTGGGAGGAAGGAAGGAAAGGAGGAAGGAAGGGAGAAAGAAGGAAGGAATGAAGGAAGTAAAGGAGGAAGGGAGGAAGGACGGACAGACGGAAGAAAATCATAAATGTGAAACTGGGGGAAAAAGAGAGTGGTGAATAAAAATAAATATAAAGAGAAAAATGGAAGAGAGGAAATGTTATAGCTGAAAAATGCAAAGGCAGACAAAGAGAAAAAAAGGGGTGCGAGAGTGAAATATTATGCTTATTAAATGTCACTTCAGTTTCTCATCATTTAATTCTATTATTTGGTGGAGCAAAAGTTTTTAAATATATGGGAACCTTTTTCATCAGAAGCATTAAGTTACTCAAAATCTAATTCCAGGGCTTTTCCCCTGTGAGGCAGAATGAGACCCGCTGCTAGCTCCCGGAAAAAAAAAAAAAAAAAACATATCATGAAGGACATTTGCAACGATTAAGTATGACAAGGTATTTCATCATATTTCTTATATCCTGACAGGTTGAAGTCTGTGAAGTTTATACATTAGGTTTTGCTTACCGGTACACACAGTAAGAACGGAACTGAGTGGCACTTTCTGAAAGCTAAGATATTGCTGATTTGCATTAAACACAGAGGAAGCGTATATATTTACTTCACCTGAGTGTTTGCTTCATGTAAAACCTGTGTAAAGTGAGTTCAGACATTTTCTTCTAAACACATTAAATAGGTCATAAATGTGTTTCTAAAAAAGGTGTAAAAAGCATTTCAACCATTTAGATTTGAATTGTGGAGCTAAGCTTCACAAACTGTGTTTCAAGATTTCTGTGTTCAGGATTTAGTGATTAGCATAAACCCCCCCTGCTGCTGTAGAGGTATAAATATATTCAGCACACACTACTACTACTACTACAGTCTACAGTTAGCCAGTTATAAAAAAGTTAGCCGCCTAGCTAGCCGCCGAGCTAGCAGCTGAATTAGCTGCCGAGTTAGCCGCCGGGCTAGCAGCTGAGTTAGCAGCAGAAAGCTCTCAGACGTAGCGTCCATGTTTCTGGTAGAGGTGGTGACTTTGATTGACAGGTGACACTTGGTAGGGGGCGGGGTTTCAGCGGACTCGGCGGCCACTCCCACAGCGTTTGGGAGCAGAGAAAGAGGCTGATTTTTACACAACTTTGAAGCCTAATTTCATATATATATACACACTTTTCTGTGGTATGTCAAACTCAGAACACATATTTATTCTTACTTTACACGGACTTTAAGGTTGTAATTTCTAGTGAAAAAAGTTAATCTTCTGGGTTTTTATAATTAGCTTTTAATGCTTCATTTACACACTGTCAGTCTCATTGTGTAGGTTTTTGTTTATTTGTCTGTTTGCTTTGTCTCTTCACTCCCTCCACATCTGCCTGCTCTCAGTGTTTCTCTACAGCCAATCTTCTCTTGTCGAGTCACCTGTTTCCTATTAAGTTTGTATTTCAGTCTTTGTTGGATCATCTATTCTGTTCATTTCTGCTTTGCCTTCACTCCTGAGTCCTGAAAAAAGCTAAATTATTCAGTTCATGATCCTGCTGTCTTCTACATTTGTGTCCTTCTGCTCTGCTCCTCATCACAGAGGTAAGCTCAGTCATAAATTTTGACTTTCAGGTGCAATTAAAGCGGTCTCATCTTAAAATGAACAGGAGACAGACAGACCGCAATTATGTCATGTGGAGATAAATCCTGAAGCTACTATGTAAGACGGTGAGAAATGGAACAACTGCTGAGACAAGACGACAGCAGCCACGGTGATTTTCTTCTACTACGGACACATTTTGTGACTCACAGTTGAGAGTCTTACATTCAAATCAAACTCATTTGGATGTAATACCTCAAACAAAAAGTCTATTAGCTTACAAAGTCAATTACTAATTCAGTGTCAATGGAACAATCGTTTCCTGCCAAGTGAAAACTTTCACCTGATGTCTTGATGCTCTGAGATCTAATTTAAAGAGGCAAGGTGACACATTTTTGTAGTATTAAGCTTTAATTTGACCACATTATTTAAACTCTGTGTAAAGTAAGAATAAATATGTGTTCTGAGTTTGACATACCACAGAAAAGTGTGTTGTTAACCACCCTGCCAAATTTGAATGATTAAAAAAAATCACCAAATATATGAAATTAGGCTTCAAAGTTATGTAAAAATCAGCCTCTTTCTCTGCTCCCAAACGCTGTGGGAGTGGCCGCCGAGTCCGCTGAAACCCCGCCCCCTAGGAAGTGTCACCTGTCAATCAAAGTCACCACCTCTACCAGAAACATGGATGCGAGGTCTGAGAGCTTTCTGCTGCTAACTCGACTGCTTACTCAGCGGCTAGCTCGGCAGCTACCTTGGCAGCTAATTCAGCTAACTGGCTAACTGTAGACTGTAGTAGTAGTAGTGTGCAAACAAAGACCCAACCATCACAACGCATTTTGAATCCAGTGTTGGTAGATTTGTTCTGTAAAGCATCCTGAACACATCACATGCCTCCAGGGTCATAAGACAGGAGTAGCTCACATTCACACAAACTGTGGATGTCAGACGAGTTGACTACTGTACACACACATTGTTGTTGACTCATGATAAGAAAAAAAAAAAAAAAATCTACCTGGTAACAACAGTGTGAACGTGTCTGTGTTTTCAGTTAGAGACAAGCTTTCACACATCTTTATGAAGGCATACAGACAGAGACGAGGTGTCAGACACCTTGACAGGGAGTGAAGCTGTCAAACACAGAAATACACCATGTTGCACGCACACACACACACACACACACACACACACACACACACACACACACACACACACACACACACACACACACACACACACACACACACACACACACACACACACAATCTAACACTAGACTCATGAACACAGTGGCACACTAAGGGTTGTGAATTGTTCTAAATGTTAGAAGGAGACAGACAGCGCCGGGAGGGCAAAGTGACTGCAGTGTGTTAAAGTGTGTGTGTGTGTGTGTGTGTGTGTGCATTTTCTGCCTCTCACTTCTTTTTTTTCCCTTTCCTCATTTTCCTCTCTTCTTCATGATCATTCAGCAATCGCAGCAATATATTCTTATATATTATTATTTTAACCATATTGTTATTTCTGACCTTCAATCTACTTCTTATTGACCGTGTGTAACGTTGGTGAAGAAGGACTCACTGCAAATCATTATGTGTGAGAGTGTCTGCTTGATGCTTGTAATGCAACAACAGAAACGGGTCTGACAATAGCGGAGAGCTTTTATTTCTGCTTTATGTCTGATGTACCTCAACTGGGAAGAAAAACATCCTGAACATTCAGCTGTTTGCAGCCACAAATTGAATCTAACAATAAAAAGACGAGCTCAGGTGAGGGGGAGTTTCAAAGCTGGCCTGCTATTTTTCCAAGCAGTGAAGGTGTAGCATGGCCTGGACTAAGGTCAGGTGAGTCCTTTTGGATTGGACAGAGTTCCAGTGGAAAGCTGGGTTGTTACTTACAGATCACTGCTTAGTCAACAATGTCTTTACATAACACATATTTGGAGGATTTTGAATGTTTGAGTGATCTAAGCAATCAAGTTTGGATGGATGGATGGATGGATGGATGGATGGATGGATGGATGGATGGATGGATGGATGGATGGATGGATGGATGGATGGATGGATGGATGGGTGGGTGGGTGGGTGGGTGGGTGGGTGGATGGGTGGGTGGGTAGATAGATAGATAGATAGATAGATAGATAGATAGATAGATAGATAGATAGATAGATAGATAGATAGATAGATAGATAGATAGATAGATAGATAGATAGATAGGAAGAAAAGAAGGAAGGAAGGAAATAAGAAGGGAAGGAAGGAAAGACAGACAAAAGGAAGGAGAGGAGAAAGGTAGGAAGGACAGACAGATGGAAGGAAGGAAAGAAGGAAGGACAGACAGAAGGTAGGAAGGACAGATGGAAGGAAGGACAGGAAAGAAGGAAGGACAGCGATGACGACCACCCCTCAAAAAAGTCACTCGCTCTGTCTATATCTGGACCAAATTCCGTGGCCATGTCCCGCCCCTAAACACTTCTTATTGGTTGAAATGTACACACTACTTCCTGTTAACAAGCTAGCTAGCAGAGAGAGAATATACTCGTCACGCTGCATATCAGGACAGTTTCGCGGGTTCGCTCGCTCGCTGTATGTCAGGATGAGGTGTAAAGGCATAAGTCAAAGTCCTCACATGAACCATTGTGACTCAGAGATATGACACTGCACACGTACTGTACACACACACACACACACACACACACACACACACACACACACACACACAAACACAAACACGCTAGCAAACTGTCATAAGTCTGACAGAAAAAAATTTGGATTAGTAATTCCAAGGTGTTGATTAAGGTCCCAGCCTGTGGAGCGTATCAAATTACAGTAACAAAGAAACCCAATTAGATGCTGCCATTTTTATTCAACACCTTATCACTCAGTTGTGTGTCCATGTGTGTGTGTGTGTGTGTGTGTGTGTGTGTGTGTGTGTGTGTGTGTGTGTGTGTTCTCTTGTCTTTTATGAGGCACAATGTCTACCTGGATAACTGTGTGGGCCTCTGTGTGTGTGTGTGTGTGTAAATGTATGTGAAATATCTTTGACTCACACTATACCCTGTATACGTGTGTGTGTGTGTGTGTGTTCGTGGTCACGTTGCTAGCTGAGACAGAAGAAAACAGGTCTTTATTGAAAAGATAACGGCAGCTGTAACACATTAATCATAACTTGATTAACTTCCACCGCGTTGTACAATGGATGGCTTGCATTATTAAGCCTGCGCTCACTCTCTCCCATATGTTCCAACGCCCTCCTCTCTCTCTTCTTTTAATTCATTTCTTTCTATTCCCATTAACCCTTTGTATTTTCAGTTCAAGTCTAATTGTCTTTACTGGCATGATCTGAAGTTCCCTCCCTTGCTTTCATTCCTCAGGCTCTCACTATCGGACCCTTCCCACGTTAATTATAATAGCAGACCTGCTTGTTTATATGGAAATTATGACTTTTATTCTGAGTTTCTGAGTTTAGAGCCTTGTAGGAGCTATTTATGAGCATTAGCAAATTAAAAAAGTAATGTTGGTTAGTGGTGCAATCAAGATAGAAGTGAGTATTTTGCAGCAGTGAAAAATACAATAAGAACTATACAATAAGAACATAGGTTTAATAATATATAAGAAAAGTAAAAACTGTGTTCTTTTTTTAATGATTGAATGGTCTACTTTCTCAAAATTGTCATGACAGTGAACTCTCAAATTGAAAATGTTATTCTGTTATATTAAATATGTTTATATTAACCCTCCTGTTGTCCTTGAGTCAAGGAAGGGAGGAAGAAGGAAGGAAAGGAGGGAGAGAGGAGGGAAGGAATGAAGGAAGGAAAGGAGGGAGGTAGGAAAGAAGGAAGGATGGAAGGAAGGAAAAGAGGAAGGGAGGAAGATAGGAAAGGAGGGAGGAAGGAAGGTAGGAGGGAGGGAAGGACAGAAGGTGGGAGGAAGGATGAAGGGAGGAAGGAAGGAAAGGAGGGAGGAAGGAAGGTTGTTACTCCTTTCCTTCCTTCCTTCCTTCCTTCCTTCCTTCCTTCCTCCTTTCCTTCCTCCCTTCCTTCCTTCTCTCCTAAATTCCTTCCTCTTTTGTCCTTACTCCTTTCGTCCCTCCCTCCCTCCTTACTCCCTTCCTTCTTTCCTTCTTTCCTCCCTCCCTCCCTCCCTCCTTACCTTCCAGGACAACAGGAGGGTTAAGAGGACTATAGACCCAAAAGCAATTAACAGCATAACATCGTCTGTATAAGTAGTGACCAAAAGGAGCAAAATATCACTATCTTTGATTTTCATATGAGTCTGCTAACATCAATATTAGCTTCATCAATACGTAGCAGAGACAAAAAGATCCAGTCTGACAATAAGTTTAATATTCTGACATCACATATTTGCCATTGTGATTAAAAAGCCTGATAATATAATTTAATGTAATGTCATCAGTCATTTAGTAAGACTATCTTTTTTTTTTGTTTTTCATTTTGAATGATGGATCTCTCCTGTTGGGTTGAAACACCTCATTTAGTCTCATGTTCACATATGAATATATCCAGTAACATCCAGAATGATCATTTTAGAAAGTCATTTGTCATGTTTGAGGATATCTGAGGGAATAAAGCCGGAGTTAGTAACAGTACTGCTGGTCTGGATTAAGACTATATTACACATATAAGTCGTATGAGGATTAGGAGACAGACTGTATTAGCTGGCATGATTAGATAAACTACTGAATGTCAACAATATTTATATTTTTTTGTTTTTGAGCTCTGGGTTGACGGAGTTCACCAACGTCATCTTATTTTATAGACTTGTTTTCAACCCTTGTGTCGTCCTCCTGGGTCAAATTGACCCCATCTCTTCTTTCCTTCCTTCCTTACTTCCTTCTTTTCTTCTTTCTTTCCCTCCTTACTCCTTTACTTCCTCCCTTCCTTCCTCTTTCCCTCCCTCCTTCCTTCCTTCCTCCTTCCTTCCTTCCTTCCTTCCCTCCTTACTTCATTCCTCTTTCCCTCCCTCCCCCCTTCCTTCCTTCTTTCATTCCTTCCTTCTCTCCTTAATTCCTTCCTCTTTTCGTCCTTACTCCATTCCTTCCTTCCTTCCTTCCTTCCCTCCTTAATTCCTTCCTCTTTTCGTCCTTACTCCTTTCCTCCCTTCCTTCTCTCCTCCTTTCCTTCCTTCCTTCCTTCTTCCTCCCTCCCTCCTTCCTTCCTCCTTTCCTTCCTCCCTTCTCTCCTCCTTTCCTTCCTTTATTCCTTCCTTCTTCCTCCCTCCCTACCTTCCTTCCTTCCTTCCTTCTCTCCTCATTTCCTTCCTCCCTTCCTTCCTTCTCCCTCCCTCCCTCCCTCCCTCCCTCCGTCCCTCCCTCCCTTCCTTCCTTCCAGGACAACAGGAGGGTTACAGAAAAGTAGGACTGTTTGCTCTGAGCAGGTGTTTTATTTTGAAAGGGTATCAGATTTTTTTTTTTTTTAAATAGCAGATGTTAAATGTGAACATCTATTAACATTTAAATATCACACATAAACAGTAGGTAACAAAAAAAGGTGAAGCTATGAAACACAGGCTTATAAAAGTCAAATTAACCTGTTTTTTTTATTTTTTTAAATAAACTTTAAAGAAAGTAAAACACAAAGCTCAGTTAGTGATAGTTACTTATTTTTTCTTTTTGTTCTTTTTCTGTCTTTCTCCGACCTTTCAGGGGTTTGATGATGTTCTATGATCCTTGATATATCAAATATATTAAACCAAAATGATTAAAAGCACATGAATAATAAATACACAACTACTGTAGAAATGCACTTTGATGATTTAAAAAAAGGAAAAAAAAGTGACATCTGTTGAGAAACAAACAAAATAATAATAAAAGCTTCTGATTATTGTTTTCTTCTTCTCCTTCTTCTTCTTCTACTGTGATCTGAGAACAGACCCTGTGATCTGCAGATAAAAGGATTATTAAATCTCATTGACTGTGATTGTCCTCTGAGTAAAGGGATCGTCTTTCCTCTTTAAACAGAGACGGGGGGGGGGGGGGGGGGGTGTTTTTATAAAGATATGAACGTCCCAAACAAAAGGATTAGAGATCAGTGTGTTGATATTTAAAATACACGCTGATTAATCACTGAGAGGGAATCTAACTCAAGGAATAAAAACAACATGAACTGAGTCAATATGAATATTAATAGAAATATCATACTTATGACATCATGGCTTTTTTTTCTAGAATAACACTTAACTTGTAAGTCAAATAAAAAATCCACATGTGTATTGAGATACTTCATAGCATCATTCATTAGTATAAGCACTAATGATAATGGTTTGGCATGGTCTAATCATTCTTAGGTGGTCATGATTTAGTCACAATACTTACTGACCCCTGATGCGATATTTTGTGTTTGCTTTCTGTCTGTTTGACATTGTGTGGGTATTTTTGTGTTAGTTTGTTTTTGTTGTCTATCCACTTTTTTCCTTTCTTTTTTTTATTTATTCTTTTTTATTATTATTTATTT
>NC_070580.1:33521324-33533824 GCF_027409825.1 Scomber japonicus | reverse complement strand
AGGAAAGGAGGGAGGAAGGAAGGAGGGAGGGAGAAAAGAAAAGAGCAAGAAAGAAAGAAGGAAGGAAAGAAGGACAGAGGAAAGAAGAAAGGGAGGAGGGAGGGAGGAAGAAGGAAGGAGGAAGGGAGGAAGAAAGAAAGGTGGATGGAGGAAGGAAAGAAGGAAGGGAGGAAAAAGAGAGAATGGAAAGAAAGAGAGAAGGAGGGAGGAAGGACAGAAGGAAGGAAGGAAAGAAGGAAGGGAGGAAAGAAGGAACAGTCAAAACAGACGGGGTCAGGATTAAAACTATTCTCAATCTCAGACCACTTTCTTTTTTGGAACTTTTTTTGGGAGGCAATTAAGTAATGTAGTCAGAAAAAAATAATCAGTTTCTGAATTCCTAAATATTATGGCTCTAAGAAATAGGAATAATTTTCTACAATAATGAATGTGTCAAATTACCAATTCAGGAAGCTTCACAGAGAGACAGCTGAAGGGTTTTGTGACTGGGAGTGACTCACTCTGTGTGCTAGCATGGGGAATATAAAGACTGCAGCCTCCAGTAAGAGAGGGACATGACTAATACCTGAGATTAGTTCTAATCTGGAGACAATGTGAATGTTATGCAGAATGTGTTTTATTAGCTTTGAAAAATGGCTTTGCATGTGTTTAAATGTCTTAAAACAACACAGAAATAGTTGCTGGTTGCTGAAATCATTCCTCGGGTCGAAATCATAGACTGTATAAAAGAAATGGACGTAACATCCGTAACGTCACCCATTGGTTTGTGGACTGCTGCTCGGAAGCCAATAGCCAATTGCCTAATGTCCTCAAGATCCAGCCCTCGCAACCATAGCAACCTCCCCGCTCCGCCCATGGCCCCGCCTCATGCCCATATAAGTAGAATCTGTGTTTTTATTTTTCCCAGCATGCACCTGAAATTTTCAAGATGGCGCTGCCTAGATTTGAAACTATTGGCTTCGGTGCAGCAGTCCACAAACCAATGGGTGACGTCACGGATGTTACGTCCATTTCTTTTATACAGTATCCAAAATGAGTCCTCTTAAAGGCACATTCTGTGTTTTTCTTACTTCCTGTCTCTACACTGGTGTTCAGAAGGGAAACGCAAAGAAGGAATTTTCTACTAAAAAGTCTTTGAATGATCTTCACTTGATCTGTATAACTGAAACCCTCCAGCTGAACTTTGAAATGCATTTTTACTCAGAACAAAGAATTTGGATTGTTTCCCTTGTCACTAATATTAACATCTAGTTAAAAGAGGATCTCTTTACGCCATATATGTCACTCACAAATGGAGGGAGCAAAGAAAGAAAGAAAGAAAAGAAGGAAGGAAGGGAGGAAGAAGGAAGGAAAGGAGGGAGAGAGAAAGGAAAAGAGGAAGGTAGGAAAGAAGGAAAGGAGGAAGGTAGGGGGAGGACAGAAAGAGAGACGGAGGAAGGGAGGAAATAAAGAAAGAAAGAAAGGAAGGAAGGACAGAAAGAAGGAAGAAAGGGGGATGAGGGGGAAAGAGGATCTCTTTACGCCACATATGGACAGAAAGAATAACTAGAGTGGCTATCATTTAAAAAGTAGGGGAAATCATATATATGTGTGTGTGTGTGTGTGTGTGAGTGAGAGAGAGAGAGAGAGAGAGAGAGAGGAGAGAGAGAGAGAGAGAGAGAGAGAGAGGAGAGAGAGAGAGAGAGGGGGGGGGGGGGGGGGAGAGAGAGAGAGGGGGGGGGGAGAGAGAGAGAGACAGAGACAGAGAGAGAGAGAGACAGAGAGAGACAGAGAGAGAGAGACAGAGAGAGAGAGAGACAGACAGAGAGAGAGAGAGAGACAGACAGAGAGAGAGAGACAGAGACAGAGAGAGAGAGAGACAGAGAGAGAGAGAGAGACAGAGAGAGGAACAGAGAGAGAGAGAGACAGAGAGAGAGAGAAACAGAGAGAGAGAGAGAGAGAGACAGAGAGAGAGAGAGAGAGAGAGAGAGGAGACAGAGAGAGGAGAGAGAGAGAGAGAGGAGAGAGAGAGGAGAGAGAGAGAGGAGAGAGAGAGAGAGAGAGAGAGAGAGAGAGAGAGAGAGAGAGAGAGAGAGAGGAGCTGCTTCATGTGCAGGAGCCTCAGCTCTATAAAGCCATTACCGTACAAACAGCAATTAGCCTCCATGTGAACAATTGCTGTTCTGTTCCCTAATTACTGAATTACAATCAGGAGATTAACGATGGTTAAATAAAAAACTATTAAGAACAAAACAATTAAGTTTTTTTTTTTCCCCTTCCCCCCCTGAAGCCATTGCTACTCCCTAGTCAACGCTAGCTCCGTTTAAAGAGCTCAGAAAACATGCAGTATGTGTGTGTTCAGCGAGTTAAAGGCGGGAGTTTCTGGCTAGGATATGATGTTACCCAGAAGCTAAATTCAGAGAATATTAGTTATGAGATCAGGAGAAGAACAGCGAGCCCTGAGGAGGGTTAGGGGGAAAAAAAGATGGGAGATGGGAGATGTGGGATCATTAGAATAAACTTGTTTTTTTATCCTGCTTATCAGGCGTTGCTCTAATGGAGTCGGGCTATTCCAGTTTATGGCAGGCATGTTGTTGAGAGGACGATGAAGCATCAATGAATGATTATTGGAAGTGGTTCGGGGGGGCAAACACTTTGTTCTGGATCAGTACAACATGGAGCCTGAAGCAAAGAGGAGTTTAACATGTTGTTGTTTTGCAATTATTTTAACCTCCGAGGGTTGAGCTTCTGGCTTGTGCTACTACAGGGCAGAGTTATAAGACATGGCTGCTGATTGGTGCAATTTCACATGATCAGAAATATGAATAATGCTAATTAACCCTTATATACTGTTCAGGGTGAAATTTGACCCATTTTTATATTTGACAGCCATTTTTTCCTTATGTGACCCACAATATATACAGAAATGGAAATGAAATTTGTGCAGCTGATACACATTTTGAACATGTTTGTTAACCCTTAAACAGGCCTTACTAGTTATGTCATTTGCAGCTAAAGTAAGGAAGGAAGGAAGGAAGGAAAGGCGGGGAAGAAGGAAGGAAAGGAGGAAGGAAGGGAAGCAAGGGAGGAAGAAGGAAGGAAAGGAAGGAGGGAGGGAGGAAGGAAGGAAGGTAGGAAGGAAAGGAGGGAAGAAGGAAGGAAAGGAGGGAGGAAGGGAAGGAAGGGAGGAAGAAGGAAGGAAAGGAAGGAGGGAGGAAGGAAAGGAGGGAGGAAGGAAAGGAGGGAAGAAGGAAGGAAAGGAGGGAGGAAGGGAAGGAAGGGAGGAAGAAGGAAGGAAAGGAAGGAGGGAGGAAGAAGGATGGAAAGGAGGGAGGGAGGAAGGAAGGGAGGGATGGAGGGAGGGAGGAAGGACAGATGAAGGAAGGAAGGAAGGAAGGAAGGACAGATGAAGGAAGGAAGGAAGGAAGGAAGGACAGATGAAGGAAGGAAGAAAGGACAGAAGGAGGGAACATTTACCCTAACAGCTGAACTTAGATCTGAGGAAGGAAGGAAGGAAGGAAGTAAGGAAGGAGGGAAGGACAGATGAAGGAAGGAAGGAAGGAAGGAAGGACAGATGAAGGAAGGAAGGACCCGGGAGGACAACAGGAAGGTTAAAGAGTCTGGTGCACGTTGTCTGTTTAAGGGTTAAAAAAAAAAATCAGCATTTAAACATTTCTATAAAATGTTCTCTTGGACTATAAAATAGTGATTATGAATTATAAGGCACACTTAAAATCATTTAATTTTCTCAAAAATCGACAGTGCGCCTTATATATTAATTTTGGTTGTGCTTACTGACCTCGAACCCATTTTATGTGGTACACTGCGCTCAAAAATCTGTCAAAATGACGCATTACGGCTGCCGTAGTCAGGAGCCGCGCGGAGTTCACAGTTAAATTGCGAGCTGCGTGGGAGCAGTGGATGACAGAAGGCGAACACACATTCACCAAGACAGGGAGGCAACGCCGGGCGAGTTACGCCACTATGTGCCAATGGATGGTGGATGCCTGGGCTAAGGTATCAGTCATTGGATCGTGGATGCCTGGGCTAAGGTATCAGTCATTGGGTCGTGGATGCCTGGGCTAAGGTATCAGTCTCAAGTGTCGTCCGAGCTTTCATGAAGGCCGGAATCATCACTGAACAACAGCCAAGTACCAGTAACAGCAACGAGACTGACTCGGATAATGACGAGAGGGATCCCGGCCATGCTTGATGCTGAAATCGCCCAGCTGTTACACTCAGACACTGAAGATGAATAAAGTTTATCTGACACACGTTTTGCTTTGCTTAATGCGTCTTATAATCCGGTGCACCTTATGTATGAAAATAGACACGTTCATTGATATTGCGCCTTATAGTCTGAAAAATACGGTAATTAATGACTGACGGGGGAATATATGAATGTGAATTGGTGCGGAGACTAAATATGAGTCAGATTATGAACAGTATGTAAAGGGTTAACTAACTAACTGAGCTAACTGAGCTAACTAAAGCAACATGAGGGAACAGGGTAGCCTTTACAGACACATTTAAACCTACAGTGTATATTTATATATATATATATATATATATATATATATATTATATATATATATAAACAGTATATAATAGACAGGATCTCATTTTTAATCCCTATAACTTCCAAACCCATCAGCCTAACAAACAGCAGCAGAGGTTTTTTGACAGGCTGCCAGGTTTTTTGGCAGACTAGGAACAGACACTCTCAGACAGTCTGACCTCTTCCTTCTGTGTGTATTGGCTTGTAGGTTCACATCATGCTGCCTTGAACTCAGTCATTCATCTGTGTGTGTGTGTGTGTCTGTGTGTGTGTGTGTGTGTGTTGTGTGTGTGTGTGTGTGTGTGTGTGTGCTGATTGCCACACCTTTATCTTTTATTTTATATTAATGATAGTCTAAGTCTCCTGTAGGAGGCCAGTACTCCTTCTTCTATTTATTCTAAGTTTATTCTGTCGGTGCTGCTGCCAGAAATCCAAAATGAATCATTGTCCGTGAGCCAGAGGTTTTCTCCCAGTAGAGTCCGTCCAGACAAACCAAGTCTCTGGAACATCTCCAGTATAACCATCACATGAACTGCGTGGTTATAAAAGTTTACTCTAATAATTTAAATACATTGTTTTTCTTTTTCTTTTTGCAAATGATTTTTGACTGTACTCACCATCCTCCTCCGTCTGTTTGACTATCTCCTCGCTCTCCTTGCTGCCCTCGGGGTTGGCGAGAACCAGCCGCAGCCTGACCGTGACGAAGGGCCTCAGCCCCCGTAGAGTATAATGTGACGAGGTCTGGATCAACTCCTCTGCTGCAAACTCCTGCTGGTTGAACACATACTGATACTGGACCTAGAAGAAAGAAAAGAGAGAGAAATTAAATTTATTCCACTGTAATTTGGTAAAAAAAAAAATAGAGTTATAACTAGAGCAGAGCTGGCCTTATGTAAGACACTTAACCCTGAAATGTTTTGGTAGAATCAAGGTTTTAATTGTCACTGCATCTTTTTAACCATCCTGTTGTCCTCAAGTCAAGGAAGGAAGGAAGGAAGGAAGGAAGGGAGGGATGAAGGAAGGGAAGAAGGAAAGATGGAACGGAGGAAGAAGGAAGGAAAGGAGGGCGGAAGGGAGGAAAGAAGGAAGAAGGGAGGATGGATTAAACAGAGGAAGAAGGAAGGATGGATTAAACGGAGGAAGCAGGAGAGCAAGAGGAAGGGAGGGAGGAAGGAAGAGAGGAAAGGAAAGGAAAGGAAAGAAGGAAGGAAAGTAGGAGGGAGGGAGGAAAGAAGGAAGGAGGGAGGGAAGAAGGAAAGGAGGAAAGGAAGGTAGGAGGTAGGGAGGAAAGGAGGAAAGAAAGGTAGGAAGGAAGGAAGGAAGGAAGGAAGGGAGGGAGGAAGAAGGAAGGATGGAACAGAGGTAGAAGGAATAAAGGAAGGAAGGGAGGGAAGAAGGATGAGAGGGAAGAAGGAAGGGAAGAAGGAAAGATGGAACGGAAGGAAAGGAGGGCGGAAGGGAGGAAAGAAGGAAGAAGGGAGGATGGATTAAACAGAGGAAGAAATACCGTCAGATTGTAGCTATGACAGCGAGTCACAGCGTAGCCGAATGTCTCCCATTGGATAGTCAGCTGACGGGCTCGGACGTCCACCACGTTGACGTTTTGGGGGCCGTGGACTGGATCTGAAGGAGAGACAATGAACCAGAACAGAACCAGAACTTAGTCTATAAGCAGAGACGTTGAGATGATAGTTTCTCATTACTGGTGAAACCCAGCAGAGTTAGACATGATCGGCTCAGATTTGGAGAAATTGAGGACTAACGTGTACGCAGATGATCACACACCTTGATAATGTTACGATAACGTATAGAAGGATATAAATGACCAGTTTTTTAAATACAATATCCTGAATATGATTTAAAACAGGATAGTATAGTGCTTATAAACATACTCTGAACTTTAACCTTCCTGTCGTCCTCCCGCGTCAAATTGACCCCGTCTGTTTTGACTGTTCTTTCTTTCCTCCCTTCCTTCTTTCCGTCTGTCCTCCCTCCCTCCTTTTCTCTCTCTTTCCTCCCTTCCTCCTTTCCTTCCTCCATCCCCCTTTCTTCCTTCCTTCCATCCTCCCTCCTGTCCTTCCTTCTTTCCTCCGTCCATCATTTTTTCCTTTCCTTTCCTCCTTCCCTCCTCTCTCCTTTCCTTCCTTCATCCTCCCTCTTTTCCTTCCTTCTCCCTTCCTCCTCCCTCCTTTCCTTCCTTCATCCTCCCTCCTTTTCTTCTTCCTCCCTTCCTTCCTTCTCCTTCCTTCATCCTCTCTCCTTTCCTTCCTTCATCCTCCCTCTTTTCTGTCCTTCTCCCTTCCTCCTCCCTCCTTTCCTTCCTTCATCCTCCTCCCTCCTTTTCTTCTTCCTCCCTTCCTTCCTTCTCCTTCCTTCATCCTCTCTCCTTTCCTTCCTTCATCCTCCCTCCTTTCCTTCCTTCTCCCTTCCTCCTCCCTCCTTTCCTTCCTTCATCCTCCCTCCTTTTCTTCTTCCTCCCTTCCTTCCTTTTCCTCCCTCCCTCCCTCCCTCCCTCCCTTCCTTCCTTCCTCCCTCCTTTCCTTCCTCCTTCCTTCCATCCTTCCTTCACTCAAGAACAACAGGAGGGTTAAGGTAAAGGACAGTCTTTCTATCCTCTCATCACAAAGCAATAAAGTTGTCATAGAAACATATTCTGCCATGCAAATCTGTTCCTCTAAAAACTAAAATGTTATATTCTGTTGTGTAGTTGGAGCTCATCAGTTTATAAGCAAGTTGAACAAGACCAAATTATATCTACCTGACTTGCTCTAGCAGGAATTTTAACCTCTGACAGGTTAAATACCGGTGCTGTATTTATTTAAACTCACTGACAGTAATTTGGTTGAGTGCCTTGCTCAAAGCCACGCTGATGGGATGAGACGGCTATAATCACATCCACAGTTTCCCTCCTGTCATCTATTAATTACCGGACTGTCTGTCTGACCGCTCGGCCATAGAGAGAGAGAGAGAGAGAGAGAGAGAGAGAGAGAGAGAGAGAGAGAGAGAGAGAGAGAGAGAGAGAGAGAGAGAGAGAGAGAGACAGAGAGACAGAGAGAGAGAGAGAGGCCCACATCCACCAGCTGGAGATTACCACAATAGTCTTTGTATTGATCTGGAGACATTTGTTGTGGCTATGACGGGTACAAAACCAAAGCTATCTATGCACACACACACACACACACACACACACACACACACACACACACACACACACACACACCACTCCTCCTTGCTTCCTCCGTCCCTCCTTTCCTTCCTTCTTCCTCCCTTCCTTCCTTGACTCGAGGACAACAGGAGGGTTAACTGACAACTACCACACACACACATGCACACACACACACACACACACACTCACTCACACACCACCACACACACACTCACACTCACACTCACACACACATAGTTCCAGCCATATGTTAGGCTCTCATCCCAACGTGTGTACCATAACTGTCTGTACACTAACAAGCTTATTCAACTATTGTATAATTAGAGAAGCTGTATTAACTCTAACTTCTCCAATGAAAATGAAAAGTCGACTCACAACGTCTGATCTCTAAAATTTGGAGAGAACAAACACCTACACACGAGGACTGAGTCGGAGGAGAAAAAATATCTAAACTACTAATGACTTAGTGATTTTTGAGGGGATTATTTTATTCTCTAGAGCCGAGCACCGGTCTTCAAGCAGAATTGTACCTCAAAGCTTTTAAAATATAAAGTTTTTAAACTCATTAAAAACTCTTTACAGTCAAACCTCCTTAGAGATAGATAACTTAATGTCTTTGTTGTAAAGTGGAGAATGGAACAACTATAAGTATAAAACACTGAAGTGAAACCAGCTTTTATCAATGATCCATTAATGCTGTGTGTGTCACCTAAACTATGTGAAAGCATAGAAAATATAAATTAACTTAACTTTATTATTGCACTTTTCTTTTTCTATCACCATAATAATCCTGAATATTTAAGTTTAATCTTTATTAGTCAGTAGGGCTGGGCCGATATGCTTTTGTGACGATTTTTTGGGTCCCGATTTGATTTAAATTACGATTCTGATTAAACAAGTATTACCATTTTATATTTTCAATTATTGTGATTTTCTTTCCTTTAACAAGAACAGGTTGAAACCAAACACTTGATAATACATCATAAGTCATATTTACAAAAAACACACATCACATCAGTTTGTGAGATTTATTTTTAAAACTGTGAACCTGCCCTCATCCGCCAACATCTTACAATAACTAAACTGCTGCAATTAGCTGGTCTTTAGAAAATAAAAATTAATAAATAAATAAATAAAAATCACCAGGAAAAAACAATCTCGATTCATATAAAAAATCGATTTTTTGGCCCAGCCTTAGATTTTTCCCTCGAGGCTTACTAAAAAACTTTCAATTCAACCACTATTTGTTTAAGAATCACCATCATTCACATTTAATAACATTTAATCTACTGCACTGGTTATTATTTGTTATTTATTATATATTAGTGTTGTTTTATTTATATATTGTTTAGCCTGAAATTAAATGAATAAATGAATAAAAGCGATTATTGTATGAGAATCGATTAAATAAAATAAATAAAAAATAATAATAAAATGGGGCAGAAAAAAAATATTAATTAAAAAATAACTAATATAAAATCGATTTTTTTTTGGCCCAGCCCTATTAGACAGTATGCAGTTATAATTGCTGTTTAATATGTTTTTTTAACCGAAACAAATATATACCTCCTCCTGAAAAAAATCTATAAAGCTCAAAGTCTTAACGAGAAGCTTGACCGTTGTTTTAAGGCTCAGCCCAGTGCATTAAAAGATTGTTCTAACAAGCTACTTATTGATAATATAAGATCAGCTTAATGAGGCAAGATTAGACAACGGCACCACGGATAAGCGATGTAAGAGGCCATCTGAGACAAGAGGCCACGGCTTTGGACGTCTATGTATGTGTGTGTGTGTGTGTGTGTGTGTGTGTGTGTGTGTGTGTGTGTGTGTTTGCATTAGAGGAAAAGCTACAGACTCAAGGATGAGATACCTGGTTTTAAAGAGTCTGTGTTTCTACTTAAAAGACCAAAGCCGATGAAATAATCTACCCTATCCTGGATAAGACGGTGGCAGACTGACATTTGGCAGCCAAGAAAGCAGCGGGGGGGGAGAAGTGATATAAACAACGTCTCACCCAAATCCTCAGGTCAGCACAGCCGGTGATATGCTTTCACACACAGCCCACATACTGACTCTAGAAAATAGGACTTCACTACTATCTGACTGAGACTGATGCAGATAGTCTGAAGGCTGATTCTCCATGTACCGGTAATTAAAGGAATAAATCCGCTGGCCAACAAAAACTTACCCCTGAAAAACTATTCTTCTCTCAAATCAACTTTTTTTTTTCACAGTTAATATTAATAATTGTTCGTGTGGCAGATAGCAGGAAGTTTCATCAAAATGAGACTAATGTGAAGGAAGGAAAGGAGGGAGGAAGGATGGGAGGAAGAACGAAGGGAGGAAGAAGGAGGAGGGAGGGAGGGAGAAAGGAAAAGAAGGAAGGAAAGAAGGACATAGGGAAGAAGGAATGGATCAAATGATGAAGTCTCGATGTGAGACTTCATCATTTGATCCATTCCCCCTTTCTTCCTTCCTTCCGTCCTTCCTTCCCTCCTCCCTCCCTCCTTCTCTCTCTCTTCCTCTCCCGACCTTCCTCCCTTCCTTCTTTCCTCTCTCCCTCCTTCGCGCTGTCTTTCCTCCCCCCTACCTTCCTTGTTTCATTTTTTCCTTCCTTCCTTCCTCCCTCCTTCCTTCTTTCCTCCTCCCTCATTCTCTCTGTCTTTCCTCCCCCTACCTTCCTCCCTTCCTTCTTTCCTATGTTGTTCTATCCTTCCTACTTTTCCTTTCTCCCTCCCTCCCTCCCTCCTTCCTTCTTTCCTCCTTCCTTCTTCCTCCCTCCCTGCTTTCCTTCCTTCCTTCTTCCTCCCTTCCTTCCTCCCTCCCTCCCTCCTTCCTTTCCTTCCTTCTTCCTGGCAGACAGCGGGACATTTCATCAAAATGTGACTAATGTGATCGTTATCTGATGTGAGACTTCATCATTTGATGATGAGAACAGGCAGAGACTTGATTACGACGTCTAACTTTTGATTTTACGCTCAAAAAGGTCAAATTGACTTTAAATGTTATGTGATGATAATGACGTGTTTGGAGAAGGTTGATTTACACAATGCAAAAAGAAAAGATTAAATAAATGCAGAAAATACAAATCTACACTTTTCGTGTCTCAGCTGATAGAAGATGGGTGGATGATGGAAGTTATTAATTATGATCTATGAATGACATTTTAAAATTGTATAGTCGATGCATTTACCGACAAACTGATGATTTAGAGCGCAAACATTTTAGCAGAGAAGACTCGAGCAGGAAACAAAGACTGAGGAAGATCCTGTTTTCCTCCGAGGTCAAACTCAGCCAGAGAACAAATGCGAACTAGCCTGTAATTATGCATGCTTAAGCAGATCAAGTGATGTACCTATAATGAACACACACACTGTAATTCCTCAATTACAGAGACATAATCACTCATCACTGAGCCGTAGAGAGAGAGAGAGAGAGAGAGAGAGAGAGAGAGAGAGAGAGAGAGAGAGAGAGAGAGAGAGAATGAAATAACCGGTTTTCCCCAAGAATAGCAATAAATCAAAGCTCCTCTCGCTGTAATGGGTTCTCAAATCTGCAAAGACTCAAAACTATGTTAGCTAAATCAGATTTAGGGTCTGAGGTCTGGAGAGGAACAGACCCCCCCCACCCCCAAAAAAAACAAAAAAAAAAAACACAACAAATAACAGCCAACCAAATCCCTGTACCTCAACCACCGGCTTAATCCGGTAGGCTTTCAGTTGGGAATCATGGTGGAAGCTAATATTTCAGATAATCTGCCTAGCGCTCAGCTGAGCCGCTCTAAACAGATTGCTAATTTCTTTTTGGGTAAATACTGAAGCGGAGGGGTAAATTCAATTAAATGAAACTGAATAAGAGAGAGACATAGGGCAGAAATTATACCAGTCATTAATAATAATTAATTTGAAGCTAATGTTGTTTTAAATACAGTGATTGCTAACAATGCTAAGATGCAGTTCCAGCTTTGGCCACTATGTCAAAACAGCTGATTCTTCTATTTCCGATAAAATAATCTACCCTATCCTGGATAAGACTGTGGCAGACTGACATTTGGCAGCCAAGAAAGCTGCAGGGGGGGGGGGGGGGGGGGGGAGTGATATACGTTAAATAGATTAGATTAAGTTAAATAGATAGTTAAATAAGTTAATTAATCATCCCTGTTGTCCTCAAGTCAAGGAAAGGAAGGAAGGGAGGAAGAAGGAAGGAAAAGGATGGAAGAAGGAAGGAAGGAAGGGAGGAAGAAGGAAGGAAAAAGAGGGAGGAAGGAAGGAAGGAAGGACGGGAGGAATAAGGAAGGAAAGGAGGGAGGAGGGCAAGAAGGAAGAAAAAGAGGGAGGAAGGAAAGAAGGAAGGAGGGTGTTATGTTTGAATGTTTTATCAGAACTATAAATGGAGAAAAAAAGAAGAGTATAGAGGAGAGAGAAAAAGATTTTTAAAAAAGGGGTTGAATATGGATATGGAGAAGGAAAGAGAGAGAGAGAGATTTAAAGGAAGAGAACAGGAGAGGTTATTTGAATTATAACTTTGTTTACATCGTTAAGTTGATGATGGTGTCTCCCCAGACTGCCCTTGGTCATGACAAATGCCAGATTTGCCACATCATCCATCTGATTTATCCTCTCTTCCTCTTCTCTTCTCTCCGCCTCTCTTTCCCTCCATCCACATGCCTTATTATTCATCCATTTTGACATCTTCTTCTCCGCAGCCGTTCCTAGTACTCCCTGAACCTCGCTACAAAGTGCACCGCAGACTGATAATGATGTGTGGACGACCAAAGTGACGGAAAGTTGTTTTTTT